>NC_052506.1:47853375-47877694 GCF_014356525.2 Nilaparvata lugens | reverse complement strand
TGGATCGACATCGGCGGCTTACAAGAAGATTTTCGACACGTGAGTGATTAAATTTGAATTTAGTGATGGGCGCCCTAGTGCTTCGAAATAATCTGATGATCAAAGCTAGCTCGCCGAAAGGGTTATTATAAATTGAGAAATTAATAAGAGTAATACTTGCGCAAGTAAAAAATTAGTATTAAAGGTATTTAATTGAAAGAAAAATATAGATCAATATTTTAGAAATTTCTATTTAATCAAAGAAGTACGAAATCTAGGCTATCAAACGTATGCATACAATATTTAATTTTTTGCAATACAATTTGCGATAATTTATCATAGTTCTAATTCACTAGATGAATGGCTCTACCTATTCCGTCAGGTGCCGAATCTTGCACCCTGAGATGAAAATATATATTCGATACAAATAAATCTACTAAATACTAGAGATTTTAATATATATATATATTTGGATTATTAGTGGCTAATTTATCAAGCTGATCTTAGAGCACATATTTTTGATTGAATTATCCAAGTCGACAAGTATTAGCAAGTGCATGTCTCAGCTACATGCAAAGGAATGCATATGATTTTAAGATAAAGGCACATGGTAATGTTTCGTGCCATTAATCTAGAATATAAAGTTTAGCCTGTGATATTTTGCTGATATAAAATTATTGTTCTATTTTTTATATTATATTTTTTATCGCTCTATATATATTTTTTGCCTCGATTGATCTTTGCATTATTTGTGTAATATATGTGTGAAATTTTCATGGTGTGCAATTTATTTTTTATTCCTCATCTCTATAGTATAAGTATCATTTTTATATATATATTTATTATTTATTGAATTACAAGAGTTATAGGAGAAGCCCATATCTAGGCCTATCAAGATTTTTTAAGACTGAATACTATTAGAAAAACCACGACCTAATTATATTAAATCTCATGCTTTACCGACTGATGCCAAGCAGGAGGCTAATCGTTATTTAAATATAAAGAATAACGTGACAATGTTTTATTCTTTCAATTGACAATAAGATGATATTATTATAAATGTTTTGATTCTTGAATAATAAACAGAAATAATGAAAAGTTTTTCGATCAGCTGTTTTAGCACACTTGAAATTTTGACCAATCTGAATGTCAACAATGCCTTTCGTCGTTGACTGAGGAAGTTTAGGTTAGAAGTTCTATCCTACTCTGAAAATAATATTTGAATAGTTTATAAAATATCTTATCTGTATTCCATTCACCAAAATAAAATGATTGTATCTCATTGCAGAATACTTTATTCAATTCTAGAAGCATAAATTGATTCCGTTTCATAAACTATTGTAAAAAAAATTCAGCACAAAGGATATTGCCCAAGTAGTTCCAAAATTATCCACCAGGTATCGTGTTTCGTGATAAAAGCAGTACTATGAGGTTAGAGGTTAGATTCTATATTATATTCTGAAAATTGAATTTTAATAGTTTATAATATCTTATTTGTATTTCATTCATCCAAATAAAATGATAGTATCTTATTGCAAAATACTTTATTCAATATTCTAGAAGCATAAACTGATTCAGTTTCATAAACTATTTTGTAAAAACGTACACATAAAAATCATTAAATCAGAATCAGCTGACTTCAAGGTTATTTTACCGGCCTGGTCAGAAAACAATAACTTTCGGCCTCCATATATGATGCACGAAAACCAGTTCATTACATCCAGGTGGGGCGAAAAATCTATTATATTTATTTGGACGATCAACTATTAAAGGATACGATTATAAGACTCTATAAAAGTGAAGAATGGGATAGGAAAATAAAATTCTTCATGTGTAATAAAAAGGTAGAAACAATAGAAGATAGGATACAACAAGATAATATAATCAAACAGTATCATGTTGGAAGAACTAATCATCGAGGAGTTAAAGAGACTGTTCAACATTTCAAACGACAGTATTATTTTCTCAATATGTTCAAAACTGTGAATAATGTTCTAAGTGCATGCGAAACTTGTTAAAAAGTTAAATATGATAGAGCCCCTTACAAGACACCTCTACAGTTAACACCTACACCTGAACGACCCTTCCATACAATGGAAGTCGATGTTTTCCATTACAACAAAGAAAAATATTTAACTTCAATTGATTGGTTCACTAAATTCGCCACCGCTTGGCCTCTTGAAAACAAGACAGCTAAATGCCCAGTAGTGAATCTGATAAGACTTTTGGGGTTATACCAAAGTCCACAGGAGTTAATTATTATGGACTGAGGGAAAGAGTTTTGCAATAGTCAAGTGAAGGCAGTATGACAAGAGTTTGGAATCGCAAGTGATTTCACAACAACAGGACATCCAAGATCCTTCATCTCAACAGAACACCTTCATCTCTTATCAGAGGCTGATAAATCAATAACTGGAAAAGAAGCTATGGCGAGGGCAATGTTTGCTTACAACAATAGCATTCATTCAACAACAGGCCTTACACCTCTGGAATTGATTCATCAGCATGAGATGCACAAACCAATTTGGGAAAAGATGTGTAAAGAGAAGAAGAATAGAATCGTACGGCATAATTTGGAAACCGAACAAGTGGACGAAAAGATTAAAGTTGGTGATATAGTCTTCAAAAAGAACTATTCTAAACGGACTAAAGCAGATCACCGTTTTATAGGACCTTTTATTGTTCAGGAACTTCTCTCAAGGAATCGATTGAAGCCTGGAAAATTGCAAGGAAAGACAAAACGTTCTGAGATAGCACATGTTCATGAGATAAGAGGAGTCAAGAGGCGATCGCCAGATTGCCAAACGAACTAACATAGGCTTGTTCTCATTGTTATTTTGGTTTTTATGTTTGTTGCAGTGATAGTGAAGACTGGGGAGGGGCAGATAGTAAACCCAGCTGTTACATCAGCTTCACTATCCCTATCATTATAATTTGTTGATTTTACAAAAATAAACAGTTCAGTTTTAGAACTAAAACGAACCACATTACTTAACTTATATATTTCAAGAAGTCACCACGTGGTCTTTTTCAAAAATTATAAAAATATACAATTATTGTAAAATGTATGTATAATTATAACCAGCATGGGATCAAATTATAAGTGTGAATACGTTTATATATAATTAATTACTATTTCCTTGTATTGCGAACTATTTGACAGAGTCAAATTACATTATTGGGAATTTGTTGAAATCCACCAATAGCGGCAGCTATGCAAATTTATGCAAATTTAGAAATAGGAAGTATCACCGAGAAAGAATAAGGGAGGATCACCTGCCAGTTACTTGCGAGAGATTGAGCTGGACACCAACCAATATGAGAGCATTAGACTGAACCCCTTATCACAATATTAATTTTCTTTTGCCAAAGCTTAAATTAATTAAATGTTCCTATTAAGTAATCCCTACAACTCAGTGAAGTCACTCTATGACAAGAGTTATTAATTTAATTATTTCCACTGGAGAAGACGACGTCAGCCCACCAGAAATAAGGCACAGAACACACGAGGTGAATCCATGCCACATCTTTAAATTTGTGAAAAATCGGCACACGTGAGTTATAAAATATTTTAGAGGGCCCTCAGTGCAACGAATTTATAAAAATTTGATAAAGCTAGCTCATCGAAGGTTACATTCAAAAATCAAGCTTGATTTAGACTTATTTGTGCAAGTAGTTAATAAGGGAAAGTCTTATTAAGAACATTGATGAGAATTGAATATTTGATTACCTATCACTATTTAATTTATTACATATGCTCATTTAATATATTTTAATATCAGTATTATTTAAAAGAATTACCAGAAGCTCAAAGTTCCTGATATAATTCATTTTTATCTAAATTCCACTGATGGCCAAACTCTAACCCTGAGAGTTAATTTTTTATCTTTTGATATTGTTGGAAGACAAAATTATGAATTTTTATTCGTCAAGTGAAAGCAAGTCGAACAATTGAGCCATATAAATATATTGAATGAAAAAGACTAAGAAATTGCCAAAAAACCTGTGATTTATTGATAATTAGAAAGACCGGTTTCAGTTATTACACCATTGTCAATCTCTGATAAACTAAAACTAAATACAAGAGCAGTGGAATTATACTAATAGGTGAGTACTGCTATTGGTCGAGGGCATGAACACCTGCCATTGGCCTAGCTAGACAGTCTCCTACCACTCAACGGTGTGACAAAATGGCGGCTTAAGCAACAGAATCGCCATGATAATAAGATTTACTTTCAGTACAAAATAAGAACCAAGAAAACAAGTGTGGAAGATAATAAAACAAAAAATGTAAATGGAAAAACTATTGTCTAATGTATGCTTACAATTTTAAGCATATGCAAGAGAGCATAATATTAGTCAATAGTTTTTCCATTTACATATTTGTTTTATTATCTTTCACACTTGTTTTCTTGGTTCTTATTTTGTACTGGAAGTAAATTTTATTATCATGGCGATTCTGTTGCTTAAGCTGCCATTTTGTCACACCGTTGAGTGGGAGGAGACTGTCTAGCTAGTCCAATGGTAGGCGTTCATGCCCTCGACCAATAGCAGTACTCACCTACTAGTATGAATTCTGCTGCTCTTGTATTTAGTTTTAATTTATCAGAGATTGACAATGGTGTAATAACCGAAACCGGTCTTTCTAATTATCAATAAATCAGTGGTTTTTTGACAATTTCTTAGTCTTTTTCATTCAATATGAATAATATCAACTTCTCAACTACACGAAAATATAAATATATACTGTTATATATGCTGATAGGAAAATTACAAGAATTATTAATCAATACTAGTGGGCATAGTAAGATTTCTAATGAGTCATATGTGATATTTTTCCTTGCGTACTTTCTCACATTGTTTTAAAATTTATCATTTCATATTTTATTATTGCTCATTGGATATAAATTTGTGTACAATTATATACTTTATTTGTTGAATGGTGTACCTTCCATTTTTAATCCTGTCTTCATGCATGACCAATCTTGTACTAGCATATTTTATCATTATTGACAAATTAATAAAATTATCAACCAACTATATTCTTCACCGAATGTGTTGGATAAATCAGAGATATACAGAATTGATTGTTAAATCTTCAGAGATATTATGTTCTCAAGATTTATTTAAATGGCTCAACATAATTACTGAAGTCGAATTGACTGAAACACAGGGTCATAGAATTAAGCCGAAGCAGTTCTACAAGTCATAGAAAGTATAATGTTCAGACATTATATCAATGTTACCCTTTGTTGTCTGGTGTTGTGTGGTGGAGGGGGCAATTGAAGGGTGACGCGCATAGCATAATACCGCCAGTTGCCATTTGCAAGCCAATTGAACAGCTCACTTCTCGTAATGTCGATTTTTGCAAAGTGATTTATTGTGATTTAAGTGTCGTCTCATCTCATATCGTGATCTGGACCTGGGATCCTAGAAGCAAGGAGGATTTGGACATGAAGGTAGGCCTATGTTATTGTGCACTTAGCCATTTAAATTGTTCAACTTGCTACCCAACGCCAGACAACCCTAAAATGTTCTCGATGTAATTGATACAGTCCACATACCAGAGTGCTGTTTGAGCCAGCCTCTGTCGAATAAACATGGTCCAACCGTCCGGATTGATTTGTTAATCGAATTTGAATAGGACATAAGTTTGAAATATTGTCTAATAGGTTTGTCGTTTTTTATGCCTATTTTATTTTTGGTTTTTCTGTGTATATGGCTTGTTTTTGTCGTCATAGATGAATATATGCTTTATTTGTGGTATTCTTAAGAAATTTGGGCTCAATTTAAGTTGGAAATCGAGTAGAAAAAGTAATATTTTCGTAAATAATTGTGTTGTGGTATTATTGCATAGGATTGTTGCATTGGCGCCACAAGGCTGGACTGGCAAGTTTGTGTCAATAAGTAGAGAAAGACTTATATGTCGGCTAGCTGTAACAGTAACTGGAACTGTTACATTTTCAAAGGATACTTGCAGTTATTTGCATTGATTATTGTCGTTACTTTGTTATTAAAAGCAGTTATTGTTTGTTCCAATGAGTATTGATACGGTATTATTACCCTCGTAACCGATCATTCTCTACCGAGCATAAGTTGAAGTGCTGGCTAGGCTTGTATGATTAGATAAGCTAGTCATTGTTCGTTTCATTGTGTCGCCTGCTCTCGTGTTTTCCCTATTATTCTTGTTTGGTTCTTTGTCTCACTCTCTCTCTGATTGTTTGGGCTAATGCGCACTGCTTGAGACTCAATGCAAATAAATGCAAAAGCATGATTATCGCTTATGGTCGGTTGTATAACCATATAGATTTTAATACACTTCCTCGAGTAATGCTGGCCAATCATGCTCTGCACTTTGAAAGTTGTGTGAAAGTCTTGGGCATACAGCTTGATAAAAACATGAATTGGTCGAATCAGATTGGTGAACTGACAAAGCGAGTGTTTGCCACTATGCATCAATTGAAACGGTTGAAAAATTTCCTTCTAACCCACCTTCGTGTTTCACTAGTACAGAGCTTGGTAATTCCCATCATTGATTACTGCAGCATCGTTTATAACGACATTACTGAGGAGCTGAATTTGAAATTACAACGATCGCTCAACTACGCAATTCGGTTTATTTTTGATGCGAGAAGAGATGACCACATCACTCCATATTACAGGAGGTTAAATTGGATGAAGTTGAAGGAGAGGAGACAATACTTCATGTTGAGTCTTGTTTATCAGCTGATTGTCAAGGGGAGAGGTCCTCAGTATTTGAAGGAAAGATTCAAACTCCTGGCTCATATTCACAGCAGGAAGACGAGACAGCATGAAAACTTCCTTCAAATACCTCGTCACCGCACAGTTATGTATAATAACTCATTTACGGTCACGGCCTCAAGACTTTGGAACGATCTGCCCAATGATGTTATTTTTGCGGCAACCTTGGGTACGTTCAGGTCCAGGCTTGTTGCTCTGTTGAATGAGAATACATAGATATGTTTTTAGCCACAATCTTTTTGTAGATTTTATTGGAAATTTGCAATAATCGTTGTACAGTAACAATATTATTTTGCTTGTTTTGCTGGAGTATTGGAGCGTTTGATTGACACCTACTAATACCTGTAAATCATAATATCCAATGGCATTTTATTTTTGTTTATTGTATGTATTATTATGCATCTCACATTCTTTGTTAATTTTTTTAGAGTTATATAGAATTATTATCTATGTATTATCATATCTCTTATTATTATGAGAATGTAATAGAATAATTTATGTTATGTAGCTGTGTTATCATTTAAGAATTTGTAATTTTTTTTTGTAAGATTTGTAAGAATTTGTAAAACTGTAATTTTGTAACCATGTTACCATAGGCGACAAGCCTAGTAACAATTGTAAAATAAAATCTATCTATCTATCTATCTATCTCTCGACGAGCGCTCACTGTTATCGCCTCACTATGGGTGTTATCGAAGACTTGACGTTTGAAAGAGATGCATCAATTCGTAAAATAAAACGGATAAATGAAATTGCCGAAGCTGTCGAAAAGGATACAAAAAATAAAAAAAATGAAGAATTTATTGAAAGTTATGGGTGAGCATATCGATCACCACCAGGTGGAGTTCAATGATATAATAGATAAGATGCAGAGCTACTATAACATCAAAATCCTAGATTGGGAACAACTGATCTTGAAATGAGCCAATGGCCGATGAGCCAATTTGATGAGACATATTTCAATGTCAAGGCTATTCTCGAAACCTTACCATCCACTCAAACAAATTTGAATATTAGTTCTTCCAATGTAGCTTCTTCACCATCAACTGGAAATATCTCGCCAGTTGCCCTTCCTAAGCTTCCTTTAATGACTTTTGACAGCGATTTGAAAATTTTGAGTCGATTTAAAGATTTATTCGAAGCCACGGTTCATAATAATGGTCAAATTGCCGACATACAAAAACATATGTATCTTCGGTCTTTACTGAGAGGCGATGCACTGTCAGTCATTTCTGTAGTCCCATTGACAAGTGATCATTATGCTGAGGCATGGAAAATATTATTGAATCGCTACAATGACTCTTACAAGCTTACTGACGCATACTTGCAAGCAATTTTTGATATGCCAGCAGTTAATAAGCAACCAGACTCGCTACGAAAATTCATCACTCATTTAGCTGAGTATATTGCAGCACTAAAACCAATTGGTCATTCAGTTAATGACTGGTCGATTCCGTTATTATTTGTCTTATGTAAAAAACTGACTGAAGAATTGAGAGAGAAGTGGCAGAGACTGCTAAGGAATGGAACAGTATCCGATTTGAAAAACTTCCAAATATTTTTGAATGATGAAGCTGTTATTTTGGAAGCTACCAAATCCACTGATTTATTGGGGTCATCTACATCGTCAGAAGCCTCCTCACGTAAGCAGTTTGGGAAATTGAAACCCACTATGGGAAATTACAAAGCTTCAGCTATGATTGTTAAATCGAAATCGGACGAGCTGAAATGTATTGAATGTAGTAATTCTCATGAACTGGAAAATTGTGAAGTGTTCTTGAATCTCAAACCGTCTGATAGATTAAAACATGTAAAAGAATGGAAACTATGTATATGCTGTTTATTGGCAGGGCACTTCATTAGAGATTGTAGAAGAAGGAAGCTGTGCAGTCACTGTAATTCGTGTCATCATTCGCTCCTCCATTTAGAGCCGAGACAGCTGCCTGTTGAAAACACCAACACATTGGCCGGTAATAAACAAATGAGCAGGGTAGACGGGCACGACGTTGCTGATCAAAGCCATCAAACATTTGTTACTGACTCAGCTAAGAAAGTATTTTCGAATGTAAATAGTTCCTCAGTATTGTTACCAACTGTTGAATTGGGAGTTCGAGGTAATCAAGGCAATTATCATAGGGTCAAAGTATTATTAGATAGTGCAAGCACCGAGTCATTTATTACAAGGCGATGCATGAAAAAACTGGGTTTAGTGGTGCAGAAAACACATAGTTTGCCAATCTATGGATTATCTGATACTAAACTGGAAGTGACAGGTGAAATTACTAACTGCAAATTTGAAACACCGAACTCCCCTTCATCAAAAATTACCGCGTTGGTAGTCAACAAAATAGCAGCTACAAATCAGATAAAAAATGCGTACTGGGCACATATTGAAGGACTGGATCTAGCAGAATTTTTCCTTTCAGAGGAGGTTGATATTTTATTGGGTGCTGAATACTTCCGCTTCATTCTGACTGGAAGAAAGGTGATTGGTCCAGCGGGTACACCATCTGCCCTAGACACTGTATGGGGAAACTGTATGTCTGATGGATAAGGGTATCAGAGGAGAGTTCTACTATCTCAAATAGTCTGTGCATGTATTCCAATGCTAATTTGGAAGAGTTGGTGAAGCGATTTTGGGTCGTAGAAGAGCCACCTAGGACAAAAAAATTATTGGAAAGTGGAATGGCTTGTGAGGAGATATACAAATCAACTGTTTTTCGTTTGAATACTGGTAGATACATTGTAGAATTACCATCCAAGGAAACAAATACGAGTTAGATATCGGGATATCTTAAAGGTAAAACTAATGTTGAAGAAAATGTTTCCATGATTCGAGAAGAAGAATTGGGAGATAATTTAGAAGAAGTTCCAGGCAAACAAGGTATAGCCTTCAACAGTTATTTACCGATCAACGATAATTTAGGGAAAGAGTTAAAAGTGATTCATAGTCCACATGAAATCGAACCAATGGGAAGACCCATACTGAAAAGGGAAATTGGAGAAGATGTTTTTGAAAAGGAGAAACGAAATTTGGGAGAGTTAGATGATGATAGACAGGATAATGCTGGAATAAAATGGACAAAATCCGAAAGGGGAGAAGAAATGAAAGAGTATACTCTAATAACTATGTCGTATGGTGTATCATCATCGCCATTTCTTGCTATTTGTACTACTCATCAGTTTATTGAAGATGAAGAAAAAATGTTCCCTGCGGCTTCTGAAGCCTTACGGTTTTCTACTTACATGGATGATATAGTTACATCAGTCTCATCAATGGAAGCAACCAAGCAACTGCAGTCTGAGCTTACTAAATTGTTAAGCAAAGGGAAATTTGAATTGCTAAAGTGTGCCAGCAATCATTCTACCATTCTATCAAATCTCTCTCCAGAGCATTGCGCTATTGATGCAAAAGATTTCAATTTGGAGTCTGATAAAACCATTAAAATGCTTGGCTTCCAATCGAATCCAATTGGTGACTACCTCTTCTATAGGGTGAAAGTTCCACGATATCTCATCTCCCAATTGACGGAAAGACTTGAAATTTGGAACTTAATGTTTTTCTGCAAACTAACTTATTATCCCCTTCAATTTAACGTATTAAACTTGAATATTGATTCAGTGATTACTGGAATCTTAGGGTTGAACTGTGCATTAAATATATAGATGTTGTTTCTATCAATTTATCTCCCATGATATTTTCTTACAACTGAGCATATTCAAAATTGATGTTTTTCTATATATTGCCTAGCTATAACTAACATTCATGTTAAACTATGATTTATCAATGTGCAATCTCCAGTATCAACAGAGCGGTAGTGGATAGTGAATAGCTGAGGCATATTGTTCAAAGTCTGGAATCTAGGCGGGGAGGTCGGAGCGAGGCAAACCTTTACTTAATGTAATGAGCGTAGTTCGGTTATCTAATAATAGCGCAGTGTGGCGCTAATAATGCATTATACTGTACTGTATTATGATGTTGTGAAGTTATGAGAAGCGGTTGCCCAATAGCGGTGGGTGTTGACCTCAGTGCTAAGCAAAGGAATAGAAGGGCAGACTTCTACTACTGTGTACTCCGTTTGGTCTTCACGGTCACAACAAATACATTCACTACCCGCACGCACTCTCATTAACATGTTCAGTCCAGGAAAATATTTCCTGAACTTGAGTATTCTGTCTCCTATGTTTCCTAGAAAACTACTCACTATTGTACCAGAGAGTATAGCATTTATAGTATACATCTATCTATAGTGATACATCTCATATTTGTACCAGAGAGTATAGAATGTAGAGTATACATTCTATGCTTTGAAAACTTTTTCTTAATTCATCAATTTTCAAAGTTTCACCAGTAAAAGGTTTCCCTAACTTTACAGTACCATATTCTATTTTTCTGTTATAATCGTTTCATTTAGCATAATTTTTATGTAGAGATACATGTATCGTATCAATTACTTGTATGTCGTAACGTCCTTTTGGGGTTACATGTGCCCAGCTGGCAGTAGTCGGTAGAGCAAATGAGATTTGAATATTTTTTTATTTTTGCGCCTGCTGAAATAAAAATACCATATGGTTCTTACCAGCTCTTCAAGGAGCTTATATAAATTCTGCTATCAATTACTGCAAACTGCTGCCGCTTTATCAATCGGCAATCCTTGCTGCTGCTCTGATTGACTCCAAAAATGCTAAAAAGGTAGATAAATATAAGGGTTCTAAATATTGCACAAGACAATATGGTACCGACACCAATCCAACTCGCCACCATCTGACAAAGGGGTCAGCAGTGTGAGATAATACCGAGTGTGATCGAAGACGGTATTTGATTAGAATTCCTTATATGTTTATTCCACAGAGGCTGGCTCAAACAGCACTCTGGTATGTGGACTGTATCAATTACATCGAGAACATTCTAGGGTTGCCTGGCGTCGGGTAGCAAGTTGAACAATTCAAATGGCTAAGTGCACAATAACATAGGACTACCATCATGTCCAAATCCTCCTTGCTTCTAGGATCCCGGGTCCAGATCACGATACGAGACGAGACGACACTTGTAATAAATCACAATAAATCACAATAAATCACTTTGCAAGAATCGATATTATGAGAAGTGAGCTGTTCGATCGATTGGCTTGCAAACGGCAACTGGCGGTATTATGCTATGCGCCTCACCCTTCAATTACCCCCTCCACCACACAACGCCAGACAACAAAGGGAAACATTGATATAACGTCCGAACATTCTGCCCACCTTGGAAGAACTTCCAATAACAAAAAAAAAAAACAAAAACCACCTATAACGAACCCTACTAGGGAAACTAGGAAGAAAAAGGAAAATATCTTCACTCCTCAGGGGCCATTGAGGAGACTTATACAAAAGGAGTAGGAGGCCCACGGAAAGGAGAGGATGGGACGAGAAATAATGACTATATACAACCAATATAGATAAAAACAAGAAACAAAGCAACTTGGGAACCTTTCCCACATGTAAAACAAGAAAAAAAAAAAAAAACTAACCACTAAACTATTTGAAGTTCCCTTCAATAAGGCCTAATCTTCATCAATAGGGAGGAGACATACCCTATTGACAGCCCTAGTTAGACTTCCCTTTGCAGTCTGTACCTCCACCACTCTCACAACTCCATCCTGTCCAGGGAATATCTTCGTCATTTGGCCAAGCCTCCAGTGTAGAGGGGGTAGGTTACTTTCCTTTAAGAGAACCATACTTCCAATGTTAACATTACTATGTTTTCTGTACCATTTTGTTCGGGTTTGCAAACTAGATACATACTCCAATTGCCAACGTTTCCAGAATGAGGATACAATTCTTTTGAGTAAACTCCATCGATTTCTCAAGTTCACCGATTCAATTGATTCCTCTGAGTCTTTACTCTGTGTTGCTGGAGTAATTTTTCTTGCTTCCAATTCAATCTGTTTGAAATTTTCATCATCATTACCGTGGGTTTGGTGTGGCCAGCACTCCAGTGGTTTGTCTAACCAATCAGAACCATTCCACCACAGAGAATTACCAATTAATTCATTGAGCAATAGTCCTCGACTAGCACAATCAGCAGGATTCCATTCGGTTGGCACATATCTGAATTGCTCTGTAGACAGGTGTTCCTGTACTTGACTTACACGATTCGCCACAAACTTAGCCCAACGATGAGGTGAAGACCGAATCCAACTCAATGCCACAGTTGAATAAGTCCAAGCTGCAATATAATCTATGTTTATAATTTTTGAAAGCTCTTCTTGAACTTCTTGTAATAATCTAGCTACTAGGACAACCACACAAAGCTCCCATTTCTTCACTACCTCCACGGATGCTATATCATCCCAGTCACATCCCGATTGCCATAGATATTGAATTATACTCTTGAAGGTAAGCATGAAAGGTGTCAAATATCCTAATGGATCAAAAATTTGTGCTAAAGTTGATAAAACATTTCGTTTTGTAGCTAGACTGGATGGATTGCTGGCACACTTTAGCAATTCAAATTTCCCTTTGCTTAACAATTCAGTAAGCTCAGACTGCAGTTGCTTGGTTGCTTCCATTGATGAGACTGATGTAACTATATCATCCATGTAAGTAGAAAACCGTAAGGCTTCAGAAGCCGCAGGGAACCTTTTTTCTTCATCTTCAATAAACTGATGAGTAGTACAAATAGCAAGAAATGGCGATGATGATACACCATATGACATAGTTGTTAGAGTATACTCTTTCATTTCTTCTCCCCTTTCGGATTTTGTCCATTTTATTCCAGCATTATCCTGTCTATCATCATCTAACTATCCCAAATCTCGTTTCTCCTTTTCGAAAACATCTTCTCCAATTTCCCTTTTCGGTATGGGTCTTCCCATTGGTTCGATTTCATGTGGACTATGAATCACTTTTAACTCTTTCCCTAAATTATCGTTGATCGGTAAATAACTGTTGAAGGCTATACCTTGTTTGCCTGGAACTTCTTCTAAATTATCTCCCAATTCTTCTTCTCGAATCATGGAAACATTTTCTTCAACATTAGTTTCACCTTCAAGATATCCCGATATCTCACTCGAATTTGTTTCCTTGGATGGTAATCCTACAATGTATCTACCAGTATTCAAACAGTTGATTTGTATATCTCCTCACAAGCCATTTCACTTTCCAATAATTTTTTTGTCCAAGGTGGCTCCTCTACGACCCAAAATAGCTTCACCAACTCTTCTGAATTAGCTTTGGAATACATGCACAGATTATTTGAGATAGTAGAACTCTCCTCTGATACCTTACCCATCAGGCAGTAGCCCCATACAGTTTCTAGGGCAGATGCTGTACCCGCTGGACCAATCACCTTTCTTCCAGTCAGAATGAAGGGGAAGTATTCAGCACCCAATAAAATATCAACCTCCCCTGAAAGGAAAAATTCAGGATCTGCTAGATCCAGTCCTTCAATATGTGCCCAGTACGCATTTTTTATCTGATTTGTAGCTGCTATTTTGTTGACTCCCGACGCAGTAATTTTTAATGAAGGGGAGTTCGGTGTTTCAAATTCACAGTTAGCAATTTCATCTGTCACTTCCAGTTTAGTATCAGATAATCCATAGATTGGCAAACTGTGTGTTTTCTGCACCACTAAACCCAGTTTTTTCATGCATTGCCATGTAATAAATGACTCGGTGCTTGCACTTTCCAATAATACTTTGACCTTATGATAATTGCCTTGATTACCTCGAACTCCCAATTTAACAGTTGGTGAGAATACTTAGGAACTATTTACATTCGAAAATACTTTCTTAGCTGAGTCAGTAACAAATGTTTGATAGCTTTGATCAGCGACGTCGTGCACGTCTACCCTGCTCATTTGTTTATTACCGGCCAATGTGTTGGAGTTTTCAACAGGCGGCTGTCTCGTCTCTAAATGGAGGAGCGAATGATGATGCAAATTACAGTGACTGCACGGCTTCCTTCTTCTACAATCTCTAATAAAGTGCCCTGCCAATAAACAGCATATACATAGTTTCCATTCTTTTACACGTTTTAATCTATCAGACGGTTTGAGATTCAAGAACACTTCACAATTTACCAGTTCATGAGAATTATTACATTCAATACATTTCAGCTCGTCCGATTTCGATTTAACAATCATAGCTGAAGCTTTGTAATTTCCCATAGTGGGTTTCAATTTCCCAAACTGCTCACGTGAGGAGGCTGCTGACGATGTAGATGTAGATGACCCCAATGGATCAGTGGATTTGGTGGCCTCTAAAATAACAGCTTCATCATTCAAAAATATTTGGAAGTTTTTCAAATCAGATACTGTTCCATTTCTTAGCAGTCTCTGCCACTTCTCTCTCAATTCTCCATTCAGTTTTTTACGTAAGACAAATAATAACAGGATCGACCAGTCATTAACTGAATGACCAATTGGTTTTAGTGCTGCAATATACTCAGCTAAATGAGTGATGAATTTCCGTAGCGAGTCTGATTGCTTATTAACTGCTGGCATATCAAAAATTGCTTGCAAGTATGCGTCAGTCAGCTTGTAAGAGTCATTGTAGCGATTGAATAATATTTTCCATGCCTCAGCATAATGATCACTTGTCAATGGGACTACAGAAATGACTTACAGTGCATCGCCTCTCAGTACAGACCGAAGATACATATGTTTTTGTATGTCAGCAATTTGACCATTATTATGAACCATAGCTTCGAATAAATCTTTAAATTGACTCAAAATTACCAAATCGCCGTCAAAAGTCATTAAAGGAAGCTTAGGTGGGGCAACTGACGAGATATTTCCAGTTGTAGGTGAAGAAGATACATTGGAAGAACTAATATTCAAATTGGTTTGAGTGGATGGTAAGGTTTTGAGAATAGCCTTGACATTGAAATAAGTCTCATCAAATTCGCTCATCAGCATTTCAAGTTCACTTGTTTGCAATCGAGGATTTTGTTTGTTATAGTAGCTCTGCATCTTATCTATTATATCATTGAACTCCACCTGGTGGTGATCGATATGCTCACCCATATCTTTCAATAGCTTCTTCATCTTTTTATTTTTCGGATCCTTTTTGACAGCATCGGCAATTTCATTAATCCATTTTATTTTACGAATTGATGCATCTCTTTCAAATGTCAAGTCTTCAATAACACCCATAGTGAGGCGATAACAGTGAGTGCTCGTCGAGAGAGAGAGAGTGAGACAAAGAGCCAAACAAGAATAAGAGGGAAAACACGAGAGCAGGCGATACAATGAAGTAGTGTAATGAACAATGACTAGCTTATCTAATCATAAAAGCCAAGCCAGCAACTTATGCTCGGTAGAGAATGATCGGTTACGAGGCTAATAATACTGTATCGATACTCATTGGAACAAACAATAACTGCTATTAATAACAAAGTAATGTCAATAATCAATGCAAATAACTGCAAGTACCCTTTTGGAAAAAGTAACAGTTCCAGTTACTGTTACAGCAAGACGACGTATAAGTCTTTCTCTACTTATCGACACAAACTTGCCAGTCCAGCCTTGTGGCGCCAATGCAATAATACTACGACACAACTATTTACGAAAATATTACTTGTTCTACTCAATTTCCAACTTGAAGTGAGCCCAAATTTCTTAAGAATACCACAAATAAACCGTATATTCATCTACGACGACAAAAACAAGCCATATACACAGAAAAACCAAGAATAAATAGGCATAAAAAACGACAAACCTATTGGACGATATTTCAAACTTATGTCCTATTCAAATTCGATTAACAAATCAATCCCGGACGGTTGGACCATGTTTATTCGACAGAGGCTGGCTCAAACAGCACTCTGGTTTGTGGACTGTATCAATTACATCGAGAACCTTTTGGGGTTGTCTGGCACAGGTAGCAAGTTGAAAAATTTAAATGGCCAAGTGCACAATAACATAGGCCTACCTTCATGTCCAAATCCTCCTTGCTTCTAGGATCCCGGGTCCAGATCATCGATACGAGACGAGACGACACTTGTAATAAATCACAATAAATAATCAATAGATCACTTTGCAAAAATTGACATTACGAGAAGTGAGCTGTATGATTGGCTGTCAATCGGCAACTGGCCGCAATTATGCTATGCGCATCACCCTTTGATTGCCCCCTCCACCACACAACGCCAGACAATAAAGCAACATTGATATAACGTCCGAACAGAAGTTAATTATACTATAGAGAAACAATAGCGTAATAAAACTATATCTACTTATGCTATTGTTTCTCTATGATTATACTAAGAAAGCAATTTCTGTTTGAATATGTGTGTTTGTGGATATGTATGTATGTTGGATGGATCTCGAAACGGCTCTAACGTTTTCTATTAAATCAGTAATATAGTGGGTTTGGGACAAAAAAACATTATTTTGGAACAGGTCTCAACTCTGGGAAAATTCGTTGAAGTTTCTTGAGAGAGGATTATTGGTCCCTCAAGTAGCAGCTGATCAGAAAAAAGTTTCCATAATCTGTTGAAAACGTGAGAGAGTGTGTGCAAATGAAAAAGATTACAATAGCTGTAGTTGAGTCAACAAATTTGGCGACCTAATCAATTCAAAACATTACAGTATTCATGGAACATCTGGAAGAATAGATTCAGAAAGTGACCGGATTATAGCAAAAGAAATTTAAAATCGATCTCTCCAAACATATGGTAGTTGAATGTTATGTTTATTGTGAGGTGATAGAAATGGGACTGATTTCTTCAGCTTCTGTTGTATTGGTTCCTCCGTCGCTCTATGTTTGTATGCAGCCATGGCCTTGAGAGAGCCAGTTGCTCTGTCTGTTAATTCATTATCCGGACTAAATACCACATGAACTAATGAGAGAAGCCTTCTATTGAAGTAAACCCTGCTCCGATTAATTCTCATAAAATTCAATCCTGAATGAAATTGAACAGCCTTTTGTGCTACTGGGCCTGATATTTTCATGTTTCAATATCAGCTAAAAACTAAATAAAAAAAAAGAGTATTCCATCAGCTGCTCCTATTTCCTTTCATGATGTCATTACATGAGACAAGACAAACCTATTGATATTCATAGATCACAATACTAAAATTGTCAATCCTATTATATTAAGAAAGCAATTTCTGTATATGGTTATGTATGTCCAATGGATCTCGAAAACAGCTCTAACGAAATTTGGAACATAGTAGGTCTATGATATAAAAAATCGATTGCACTAGGTCTCACCCTGGGAAACTCACTGAAGGACATGAAAAGGATAATAATTATCCATTCTTGGGAAAACAGATGATAATTTCGTTGTCTGTCGAAAACAGGAGATGTGAGTGCCTGTGTGTGATTGATTGAGTACTTTATTTATGTAGATTATAATATATAACTGGCTTATACACTTATATACAATAGCTTACAATACAGCAAAATTATAGATGAATTTACATAATATAGACTAAGAAAATAATTATTGAACTGTATATGATATGAAAAAGTAATTTGTAATATAATAACTATTAACTATAGATAATTATATTGTTATGCATCTACATAAATTGGCGGAGCTTTGGACATATCAATGTTCATTCTTCGGAAAGAATATTAATAATATCCTCCCCACTAACTCTCTACCAAAACGTTGATTTAATTAATTAAACTAAGGATTTATTTAATAATGGAAATATTGTAAAAGTTTCAATTAATATATATTTAAGAGAAAAAAAACAGAAAATTGATACAGTAAAATAATTATATGAGTAGTAGATAAGATCAAATTATTGATTAATAAATGAAGTAGGCTGAAAGTAGATCAGGGTAATCAACTTTCAGTAATATACAGCAGTATGCAGTGGATAATTAAAATAAATTGAGTTCATATAATATAAACAATCGTCATTTATCACACTTCCCAAAAAACATAATGCAAAGAAATGTGAAGAACACCGCACAATCAGCCTTATGAGCCACATTCTCAAATTATTTCTGAAAATAATTCATGAAAGAATTAACACGAAACTGGAAGAGAAGCTATCAAACACACAGTTTGGATTCAGAAGTGGATTTGGAACTGGAGAGGCGCTCTTTGCTTATAATGTGATAATTCAACGATGTCTGGATGTGAATAAGAATGTCTATGCATGCTTCATTGATTACAATAAAGCATTTGACAAAGTACGTCACAACCCACTGATGGAAATTTTGGAAGAAGCATGCATTGATACCAGGGACATTCAGATAATCAAAAATTTATACTTCCATCAAACAGCAGAAGTTCGAGTCCAATCAAAAACTAGTCGAGAACTTGCAATAAAGCGTGGAGTCCGTCAAGGATGTGTACTCTCCCCACTCTTGTTCAATTTATACTCAGAAAATATCATAGCAAAAGCTCTTGAAGAAGAAGCAGCGGGCATTGTCATCAATGGTACCCATATCAACAACATCCGCTATGCAGATGACACTGTACTCCTGGCTGAAAGCATAGAAGACCTGCAAAGAATGCTAAGCAATTTGATAAGGACAAGTGAGGAATATGGGCTCACATTGAATGCCAAAAAAACAAAGTATATGGTCATTACAAAGCATGAAATTCCACTTTTTGCTGGACAGGATATGATAGAACGGGTAGAGGCATATACCTATCTGGGAACCTGCGTCAGCTGCAATGCAAGTCACATGCCAGAAATAAAAATGAGAATTGAAAAGGCCAGAGCTGCCTTTGTAAAAATGAGAGCTGTACTGTCGGCTCGTGACTTGTCTATTGAGGTTAGGATCCGTCTCTTGAGGTGCTATGTGTTCCCTGTTCTCTTGTATGGGTTGGAAGCATGGACACTAATTAGGGAATGTGAGACCAGACTTCAAGCATTTGAAATGTGGAGCTACCGGCGGATACTCTGTATATCGTGGACAGATAGAGTCACAAGCGTAGAAGTTCTCAGAAGAATGAGTAAGCAACTAGATATTGTGCGTAAAGTTGACTTACCTTGGACACATTATGAGAGGACCCAAGTACATGATTCTGCACCTCATAATCCAAGGTAAAATAGTTGGTAAGCGCTCGGTGGGACGCAGGAGAATGTCTTGGTTGAGAAACCTGAGAGAAGCGTTTAATTGCACAACCAATGACCTATTTAGAGCGGCTGTTAACAAGGTAAAAATCGCCATGATGATTGCCAACCTCCGAAATGGAGACGGTACTTAGAGAAGAAGATATAATATATACAATTCATTCTATAACAGGTTTAAAGGTTTGTATTTGTGGGATGGGTGGGGGATGGTTGTCATGTGATCGTTCTAGTGCCGGACAGTTTCAGTCATTTGTTCCAAAAGATGTTTTTTTAAAGTCAGGATGAAGCTTGCTCGGCTCTCGATTGACCTGATAGAAACAGGAAGTGCATTCCAAGCACGACAGGCACTGACTAAGAAGGATTTTGTGAAAATAGTAGTTCGATGATTGGGTATCCTTAAAGTACTTTCTCCGGTTCTAGTATGTGAAGCATCTATCCTCCTACCTTCAGAGACAAATTTGAAATCATCTTTAAAATAGTTCGGATTACCGTATTTCAAGATATCTCTAAGAAGCTTGACTATTAGAAAAAGCCTTTGATTGGGAAGCTTTAATGTTGAACTAGCAATGTGGGCTGGGGAGATATGATCATGGCGTTGGAGAGAGTAGACGAAACGTAAAAAATAATTTTGGCAATGCTGTAGTTTATCATTAAGAGTGACTTGCATATCGTTAAGAACAGAATTACAATACATTAAATGTTGAGGTTGAGAGATTGAACCAATAATAATTTAATGCTTCTAGGGAGAATATCGATCTTCAATGCATGCATGGCTGAGAATAACTTTTTACAAGTTTTTTGCACTTGTTCTGACCAGTCAAGAGTATTATTCATAATGATGCCTACATTTTCAACTGAGCTACAAGTTTTGTTCACTTGTTCTAACCAGTCAAGAGTATTATTCATAATGATGCCTAAATTTTCAACTAAGCTACAGTAAGGAATGTCATTACCATCTACACTAATTTTGTGAATCGATTCAAGGTCAATATTGTTTATAAGACGAGAATATCCAATCATAATGGGTTGTGTTTTGATGGGATTAAGCTTAAGGCCATTTTTCTTTGTCCATTCCACTATCGAATTGATATCCTGATTCATTATTCCAACTGTTTCATTAATTTTTGTTATGGGACAGCTTAAATAGATTTGAAGGTCATCTGCATAAGTATGGAAACTGGAGAATTTGATAATGGAAGAAAGGTCATTAGCTTACAAAGTGGAGAGGAAAGGGCCTAAAATTGAACCTTGTGGTACTCCATGCATAACGTTTTTCCAAGTAGACTTTTTGTCACCGACAGATACACATTGTTTCCTATCTAATAGATAGGATTTAAACCAAACTAACGAGTTGTGACTGAAACCAAGAATAGCCATCTTATTCAGAAGGACTGTGTGATCAACAGTATCGAATGCTTTAGAAAAATCAAATAGGGTGAGGATGGTGCATTTTCTTTGGTCCATAGCTAACCTTATATCATCAGTGACACGAAGCAGAGCTGTCTCAGTTGAATGGAATTTTCTAAAGCCTGATTGAAAGTTATGAAGCTTACTATTGTTGTCTAGAAATTTTACAACTTGAGCATGAATGAGTCTTTCTAGCACTTTGGACAATGCAGGTAAAATACTGATTGGTTTAAAATCCTCAACTTTATTGGGTGATGGAACTTTATTTAGAGGGCGAACCAGAGCAAACTTCCAGTTTTCAGGGAAAATGCCTTCTTCAAGTGACTTGTTGAAAATGTATGTAATGGTTGGTAAAACAGCAAATAACATCTTCTTGATAAATTTAATAGGAATTTTGTCTATACCCGTAGCACTACTATGGATACCTTGAATTGCTCTGAGTCTTCTTCTGAGATTGGATGGAAATGAAATTGATCAGTAATTGGTAAATCTAGAGGTAAATCTATTCTAATCTAATCTAAGAGGTAATCTATTGGTAAATCTTAGATCAACCTGCTCTTTAAGATCATCGATATGATTTGTCGCGTTGGTTAGAGTGTGAAACGAAGTGGTCATTTATAATGTTCAATGGTAAGTCAATTTGTGGATTGTGTAGGAGAGAGATAGGATTACGTCCAGCTGTTGAATCTACAAATTTTAATCGACTTGATCAGAATAATCTGATTTGTTGACATGACATGGTATATCATCCTAAATTAGAGTATATCATAATTTTCAAAGTTAATCATTATTTTACAGTTTCAAGTGATTAGTGAGTGTTTTTTGTTTTTCAATTTGGTATGTAAACAATCTAAATCAAAACTTTTCTGTTTTCAAATGTTTGGATTAAAATTTGATCTGAATTCAAGTGTATGGAACATAACCTACTTTGGACTATTATTTTATAGTGTATAAATCAAAATTCGGGGAAGGAACAGTTTTGGGCTGTGACTGTTAGTCCTTCCCCAATCATTTTAAATAATTGTTTTCTGTTTATCAATAAATGAACAACAAGCTAAGCTCGGTGCCCCTAAATTTTAGATAGAAATTAAATTGAGTCTTATAAATTTTCATCCCTAAGCTTTTGGTTTCAAGCTAAGATCAAAGAGAGAAATCATATAATGAAAGTCAATAATCAAAGTGATTGAATAAACTCTATTCAGATTTATGCAAATTCATCCCATTTTAATATTTATGATAGTAAAGTTCAGGACATGAGGAATCAGCCACAATAAATGTTATACTAACTATTATGAATAGACTCTTTTGTATGAATGTACTTCCATGAAAGAAAGAATCAGTGGATTGGCTGCTTTCACACTTTTTAATAAGTGAAACAAAAATTAAGCGTCATGCTATGCCAAAAATTTCAGAATAAGCAAGACATCCATAGAGAGTCATAAAATTCCGAATCAACTTAATTTGGAATTCAATCTTCAATTGCATCAAGCAAAAGCAAAAAATAACATTTTTTTTTTATTGTCAATACTATAGCTATCTAGTCTAGAGACTCATGAGCTATTTTTTTCTATCCTAACATACTACTTTAAAATGTTAACAGCGAATATCTCATTAGATATTCTTACTGATATTGATTGTTTAATTAATATGTACACTTATGACTGTACTATAGAAGCTAGATTCACTCAATCACTGCTCTGCTCTTTCACTGGACACTAATTGAACAAGCACTACACTAGCTCATACGGTTTCCTCCTTTTGAGCCTCCGCACCAACCCACCATTGTCTAGCAGCTGGATCGCCTCAACATTGTCGTGTTGGTGCAGTCGCCCCTCGTGCCTCTCCGCATGCCTCTGGATCTCGGTGGACACCAGGTCGACGTGCAGGTCTCTATGAAGATCGCTGTTCCTGACATACCAAGGAGCATCCACAATGTTCCTCAGCACCTTGTTCTGGAACCGTTGTATTACATTGATGTTGCTGTCTTTGGTACACCCCCAAAGTTGTATACCATATGTCCATAATGGCTTTAGTATCTGTTTGTACAGAAGTACTTTGTTTTGGATTTGTAAGTTGGAGTTTTTACCGATCAGCCAATACAGCTTCTTATATTTGATTCCAAGTTCCTCTCTCTTCTTCTTGACATGGGCCTTCCAGCGAAGCTTTGCGTCCAAGGTCATACCTAGATACTTGGCATCATTGGCATATGGCACAACTTGGTTGTTAATTGTTATTGGTATTGGCAGGTCCTTCTTATTGGTGAAGTTGATGTGAATCGACTTTGCTTCATTTAGTTTCATCCTCCACTTTCTAGTCCAATCTTGAATTTTGTTGATGGATCTCTGTAGTTTTTCTGTTGCAATATGAATATTACTGTCTACTGATAATATGGCTGTATCGTCTGCAAATGTTGCTGTAGTATTCTCATCAAGGCTGGGAATATCGCTGGTATAGAGTAGGTAGAGAAATGGTCCTAGAACACTTCCTTGAGGAACTCCTGCTTTTATTTCCTTCAAATCAGAATATGAATTTTCATGCCTGACTCTAAAGTATCTGTCAGTCAGATAGGATTTTAATATATCTGTAAATTGCTTTGGTAGCACTTTTTTCAGTTTGAAAAGAAGACCTTCATGCCACACTTTATCAAAAGCTTGCCCTATATCAAGGAAAGCTGCTGAACAAACTTTTTTCTCTTCAAGGCTCTTCTCTATTACATTCACAATCCTATGCACTTGGTCTATTGTTGAGTGTTTCATTCTGAAGCCAAATTGGTGATTTGGAATTATGTGCTGTCTCTCAATTATTGGTGTTAGCCTACTCAGTAAAATCCTTTCAAACAACTTGGCAAGCACAGGTAGCAATGATATTTGCCTATATGATGATACTTCATGTGGCTCTTTACCTGGCTTGAGTAGCATTATAACTTCTGCTACTTTCCATATTCCTGGTACAAATTTGAGTCTGAAAGAGGCATTCAAAATGTGTGTTAATTTTACTATTGCTTTTCTTGGTAGGTGCTTGAGGACTAAGCCAGTTATCATTTCGAATCCAGGGGTCTTTTTGTTATTCAGATTTCTTATTTCTCTTTTCACCTCTTCTACTGTGACACACATTATTTCTTGATTTGGCTGTAAGATGTTC
>NC_052506.1:47810875-47848375 GCF_014356525.2 Nilaparvata lugens | reverse complement strand
CGGTACGGCACAAAAACAGCTTTGTATACCTATAGTTTAGTCATGAATTATTGTCATTCCCCCATTAAATTGATAACAATAGGGAACTGTGTGAAGAATTTGTGGAATAGGAACTCACTAATGTAGTGCAATCACTCGAAATAATTATAATAGTGAAGGGAGAATAAAAGATGACACATTGTTATGAAGATGAAATAGAAGAGACAGAAGAAAGAAACATTCTCTTCTGCTCCAGTCATACATGTTCGATGTCCTCCTCTAATGAATCATGGATCTCGAAAGATACAAATCTGAACAAATATTCAAGACATCTAGAATATATTTTGCTACTATTCATTGCGGAGAGTGTGAGATATTGATGATGCTTGTATAGGTAGTTTCCCACATTGATTTTTGAATTTTCGAACCTAGCTTGTGGGAACAATGCCAGCCATGAATCAATATCATCCAGTGTGGAAGGTGCGTTTGTAACGGCAAATGATAAGACCCGCATTTCACAGACCGTTCACTGTTTACGGATACATCTCTTTGAACAGTCTCTTCCGGTTTATCCGTGCATAGGTTATCCTCCACGTTTTTCACTGTCGAAGCCAACTATTAGTCATCTAACAAATTTCAATCAAGTTGATGGCACAGAAATACAATGAGTCACTGCTTCATTGAAATACTACAATGCCACTGCCTTACCAATTCAATTCGGCACCTATAAGATAGCGTATTCCAATACAGAAAACTATAGTGAGGTCCATGCTATAATGGTGGTGGAGAAAGACATTGGAACAGCGTTACCGATTCTCTGTCTTGTCACTGTCTTCTATAAGGGATATCTAATGTACCGTATCTGTCCTATTGGACTATTAAACTATCAGATGTTTCTGATGTAGGCTATTCAATTACATTTTATTCGCCAAAAAAGTTTTTTTTCAATGGGTGAATAATGAAATTTCATAATTGAGATGAAATATTTTGTTAATTAATTATATCTCTACATTGTTAAAAAACGATCTGGCAACGTTGCGGAGCTAGAAGAGGATAACGCTAAATTATAAAAATAAATAATTAAATAATTTATAAAATAAAGATATAATTATAAAAAATAGACAAGGATAGCAACACATTGATCAATGTTGATCAATTTATTACTGCCACTATAAGGTGGACCTCAATATACTTCTATTGAATAACTACTAGTAGTTCTGTGAGCAGTAGACCTCACGCAGTATTCTCATCCACAAGTACCAGATGTCAACTGTTTTAAATGTTAACAAACTCAGTTCACGTTTGAATTTGTATTTCATATGATACAATTTTTCCAGTTCCGTGATGATCTTACTATCTGATGAAAATTAATTTTTTAGAATCAAAAATATTATCATTTCTCCAGCATTATTTAGTTCATTTGTTTATTTTCATTCGCCTATTAAATTAGTTTTTTCGAATGTGAGAATATTGATACTGATGGGCACGCATAATAATACCATGACTGCAAACAAAATATTGAAACCAAAGACCTTAAAGCTGCAATTAGAAGCTGCAACAAATTTATAGAAAAAATGTTAATAACTCAATCCTTTTAGATTATATTAGATTGAACATAACTTATCATACACATGATGAACATATGTGTTTGTCAACTTCCGTTCAATCTAATAGAATCTATAAGGATTAAGTTATAACCATTTTGTTAATAACTTTAGTGTAAACCCAAATGCATACCTCTTTAATGTCTTTGATTGAAACTATAGACCTTATACAAATACAGTAAAAGACTGGCTTCTCCACACATCTGTGTAATCACTTGTCAGCTGATTTATGATGAATAATTCTATAGTCTGATTTTCACTCTAATATTGGCGTATGAAGGAGGCTCCTTTTTCCATTAATATCATCCTTGAAATGCAAAATTTCCAAAAACCTTGAATATACGTCGACGCGCAATTTAAAAAGGAACACACCTGTCAAATTTCATGAGAATCTATTACTGCGTTTCGCCGTAAATGCGCAACATATAAATATATAAACATATAAACATTTAAACATTCAAACATTTAAACATTTAAACATTTAAACATTTAAACATTTAAACATTTAAACATTTAAACATTTAAACATTTAAACATTTAAACATTTAAACATTTAAACATTTAAACATTAAACATTTAAACATTTAAACATTTAAACATTTAAACATTTAACATTTAAACATTTAAACATTTAAACATTTAAACATTTAAACATTTAAACATTTAAACATTTAAACATTTAACATTTAAACATTTAAACATTTAAACATTTAAACATTTAAACATTTAAACATTTAAACATTTAAACATTTAAACATTTACATTTAAACATTTAAACATTTAAACATTTAAACATTTAAACATTTAAACATTTAAACATTTAACATTAAACATTTAAACATTAAACATTTAAACATTTAAACATTTAAACATTTAAACATTTAACATTTAAACATTTAAACATTTAAACATTTAACATTTAAACATTTAAACATTTACATTTAAACATTTAAACATTTAAACATTTAAACATTTAAACATTTAAACATTTAAACATTTAAACATTTAAACATTTAAACATTTAAACATTTAAACATTTAAACATTTAAACATTTAAACATTTGAACATTTAAACATTTAAACATTTAAACATTTAAACATTTAAACATTTAAACATTTAAACATTTAAACATTTAAACATTTAAACATTGTGCCGAGCACTATATTTAATTCAGGCCTTTTCCCAAGTTATAATAGTAAATTTAATACGCAATAGACTAGAGCCATTATTGTAAGTGAGTTAGCGAAATAAATTATTGTCTCTCTCTATTATGAACGGCCATGACTTCGAGTTTCCCATGATAGATATTTAAAAATTGTGGCTCCGAGTCGTCGAGGAATGTAGATTATGGAATTATCTCTAAAACTTAGCCTTCCTGTCGCGACATAAAGTGCGATAAGTTGGAAAACAGCAAACATTGAAATTATAACAAACTACCGATTTTGCAGTTACTATTTGGTCCAAAGGCTCTAGAAGCCACGCGACAATTGATCAAATTGATTCCCTTCGCCCAATAGGAGACCTGTTTCTAAATACAGTAGTGGGGGGGATTCCCCAGCTGAGAGACCAGATTACGTTTCGGAGGACACTTTGCTAGGAGCACTACGAGAGTAAAGATGTAGTCACTATGTTTCGCCCTTTTTGGGCAAGTTTATAAGTTTATATAATTAGTTAATGTAGGAGCTAGTTTTATTTTTATTAAAGTTTAAATTTTCTGGTAGTGCCATGTCCTGAAAAGTTTAATTGTGTTTCTTCATCATGTACAAATAATTGTTTCTTCAAATAACCGCTAAGGTACGTAAAATAAGGTTAAAATATAATTTAGGGAATTTAATTGATTGAAACTTCCATAAGAGTATTGTATTAACAAAGCTGGTTATTTTTCAAGTTAATAATATTGATTGAGAATAATCCTTTTGATTTTATTAGTGATGGAAGATACTTATAAATTTTTCTAAAGAAGTATAGAAAGTTTTCAGTTACGTTACATTTGAGTTATTGTTTCTGGAGATATATTATCGTAGAGTATTGCTGAAAGTCAGGAAGATAGCCTTTTAATTGGAATGAAATTATTAAGATTATGTTCATATTGAGTTTATGACATTTTATAATTTATATTTTTCAGACTCTGTTTTCTTATGTCATTAAGGCTTTTGAATGATTTAGTAAATGTTTTATGATAGAAATCCTTATAGACGAAGAAGAAAGTTTTTCTTTTCCAGGAAATTAATGTTAATGAATGTTCAAATTTTAATACAATTTAAATTATTTTCTATGTGTCTACTAATTCTATTTAATTAAAGGTAAAAACTATCTACAAGATGAATCTTATAAGGCAAACATTATTTTTACCTTAAAGTGAAATTTTCAATATTTTTTTTTTATTGTGTTATAAAGTGTCTTGTTTTATTTGGTGATAAATTCATAATTCTAGTTGATACTCGTTTTTGGACTTGTATTTGTAGGTAAATCAGATCATAAACTCTGGAATGTTCATTTTTAATTAAGGTTCTGAGCAGTTTTGGGCGAATGCCCGTTATTTACACTTGGATTGCGTCCTAAAGTTCATAAATAATAAATAAAATAAATGTTGGCTAGCGCACAAGTTTCCAACTATACTAGCCGAGCTACTATATGAAAAATTATATTTGATTTCGCAAACCAAACGAAAAATATCATATGAGTTAGCATCATTTCAATCTGAATTATTCCTTTTCTAAGAGTATTATATCAATTTATATAAAAGTTAACATCATAATTAATGAAGTATTCATTTTCTAAAAGCATTATATTAATTTATTACGGGAGTTTCATAAATGTTGCATTGTATATTAATGACACTCTGGCAAGTAAATTTGTTTTAAATCTGTTAAATTTTGAGAATGAAATCAGAACGTCAAGATAAAATCTAAATTGAATAACAGAATTAACTCCTGTTTTAGCTTTTGATGAATTGTAGGAAGAGTTAGAAATTAATGCTGTAATACATTTATTTACAGCGGTTCATGTGTGTCCCCAAACCAACTTCATGTACTACCACCACTTTGGTTCCGCAATTTTATGTAAAACCGCTTCAAGACACCCGTTCAGACGACAGGTCTAGGGGCGTAAGAGGACGTCGCCGTCAAGCCAAATTCAACCGGTAAAAGTTCACCGCCAAAAACAAGGTACTGTAACCCCGACGATAAACCAACGTACAGACCAACGAAAGTGCAGTGTAGTGAAACAAAGGTTCATTCGAGAATGTCAATCAAAAGTGGGGATTCAAAATTATTATGAAATGGGTTATATGGGTTACTATCGACGAAACTTGGGTTCAACGGGCTTTTCTTTCTTGAGTAATTTTATGTTGAAATTAACTTGTTATTTGATGTCTGATATTGTTTGGTTTTGTGACGTATTTCTATCTAAAAGGGGATAGTAATGCGCCCCCGAATCAGATGAAGAATGTCAACAAAGTAACATGAAATTGTTGTTTCTGTTGTTCAATTTTAGTTGCCAATGTTTATTAAAGCTGTTTGTATTTTTCAATTATTTCAAATTGTAGTGTTATTCTATAGTATAAACCTATTAAATCAGGCATGGCAAGATTAATTGAAGTTTTCTTGACTCTAGCCCGTTCACCTGCATGAATTAGGTATAGACTCAGGTATTTTCTAGATGTGTCGGCCTATTTCTAAATTCTAAATTTTATTCAAAATTATCTTCTTTATCACCTTTAAAAAGGTCAGGCACAAAATTTAAACATTTGAACATTTGAACATTTAAACATTTAAACATTTAAACATTTAAACATTTAAACATTTAAACATTTAAACATTTAAACATTTAAACATTTAAACATTTAAACATTTAAACATTTAAACATAAGTACACAAAAGTACAGCTACAAGAGTTGACCATGTTCAGATTTGACCGACGGAGTTTTGATCAATCCCGAGGTTGGTGGAACAATTTATTGTATGTTTGAACGAGTGATCAAATTTTGACTATGGTCTAATTGACCATGGCTAGGCTTGACATATTTGATCAAGGTTGGTGAAACGGGGCATAAGAAAAATGCCAAACCGTCGACTTGAATCATAGACCTCACTTGGTCCGGTCAATTAATAATCCCAGCTCACGCGTATAAAGCGTATCCGGTTTGACCAAATGGTGAGCCGAGCCTAGTGAGTATGACAAGAACATGGTTCCCGCCAATATAGCTTCTATTATCAGTACTTCCTTGACTGACAATTTTACAACCTTACGGAGAGGTTCTTCAGTTCATATCGCTCAAAAAATACTGAAATAGGAAGTCTTCCCCATTTCCAATTGCAATTTTATGGATATCTATGATTTTATCGAAGAAAAATGTTTGCCAGTGGAAAGAAAAAACAGCTGTTGCATCTCCAGCCAGTAAATTAAGAGCCAACAACTGGATAATTTCGAGTGTTGTCTGGAATAATAGGGCGAACATTAGAAGGCCTTCTCTTCCAATAAATTGTCATTGTGTCATATTAAACTGTGTGCGCCTAGGAGAGAGAGAGAGACTAATGAACGGCAGTTACGTGCTCTGCTCTGCTCTGCGAATAACAAATAACTCGTCTCGAGAGTAACGAGAGTCCCGAGCTGTAAATAACGTCCACCACCACCCCTTAACCCCCTCACCACCCCCCACCAACATAACCCTCCCTGCTGCCCCTCAACACTGCACAACTCAACGTTCCTCATCCTAGAATGCGAATTTTATGGTTTCTATTATTGCATTTCATATTGGGCAGTTCTTCGCCATTACCAGAAAAATCTTTTTATCCTAGCTATGAATTATATTATTGTGACTGGCTATCACTAAGCTATGTTATTGCGCTCAACACCCATTAGATAGTAGTTTACCATGCGTTTTACTATCAGCTCGTATACAGCCATGAGAAATCACATAAATTAGGCTGTGCTCAAATAGTCCGAATTGTAAACTATCATTCTCACTTTCAATGGCAGTAATTCCAGAAATACTGTTTATTGCCATATTATAGCTTCGGTTAGTTTCAAACAACATTTGCTCGATTCCGGATAAAATTCTCCATTATGACTGCAATCAAAACTTCTTCATTTCAATGAATTGTGGATCAATAGATAAATGAATGGAAGAAAAAAATATGACACGGAACAGGCGTATGAATAATCCTTTTTAAAAGTAAAAAGAAAGAAATTAAATTTCCAATTGGCAGGATGATAAGTGATAGGAACGGAACTTCAATCGACCCGACATGATAATATAGTTACTTCTTGTTCCATGTTCTGAATGTACTATTCGGATTACAGATTTTATGATGCACTCTACTTCTGATTAAATAAATATAATAATCTACGAGAAATTTGGAACTTTGTTTTTGTATATGACAGCAGGAAGGACATTCTTTAAAATTTCCAGATAATTAGAATAGAAATAAGCGAATAATGATCAGTCCACCATTTCCACTCATAGCAACAAACCTTTTTCTCTTGAATGTGAGTTATTCGATATCGGAAGTGAATAATGATAATCACGTTGGAGAAGATTCCTCACAGCTAAATTATCGAAACACCAAACGATCGAAGAAAAGCGACAAACGTCTGAAAGCTGTCTTCTCAGACAACACTTAATGTCTTCTTCCACAACATTTAACCTTCCACCACATTTACTGTACGTTTACGAACCAAAATCATAAGGAAGCCTAAAGCCACAACACATAGCATTGCCTGCGATTCGAATGTTTTTATTGTTGCTACTATCAACAGAGAAATATTTCTCTTACATTTCATTTTAGTCTCTACAGTATTTTCCTCGACTGAAATCACAGGAAACATAAATTTGAAGCAGATAAATGATTACTATCGTATGAATCACTTTACTGCGTTATTTTGAGTTTTGACTAGTTGCAGTTGGTGATTCTGTGATAACACTTTGCTCATAATCTCCATAGCTTTATCCAATCATACGCTAACGTCATTCTCGTTTTGAAGAGGGAGTTAAAAATACATTATTCGAAAAAAATATCTCACCAGGTCTTCTAAGATTTGTTTGAAGCTGCTACTTTCTTTTCTACTTACAGATACAGTGTGATTCAACATTACGCGTTACGCAACATTACGCATTATATAGTTCATTTACAAGAGTCCTGCGTCCTGCATCAATTGTGTAGCTTATGTGTGAGTCTTATAGGATAAAAATTCTACGCAAGATTACACTAAATCTATCAGGTTCACATGTTGATTCTTTTGTGAGTCATTTTGGATATTGGCAATCGAATATCATACAGTACCGGTTTGATTTGATAAAGTTTTCCATACTTCATTTACTATTCTTTTCGGATAATATTTTGAAGAACTCTAATGATGCTATCATTATACTATATAGGTTCTGAAAGTTAACCCAAACTGTTTCCTTATCTTCAACAATCATACAATAATATTACAAAATCAACGCAACTACTCACAATTCAATAAGGGAATCAACGCGTTTAATAATGGAACTGGTTCGAAGAGGTTCCGAGTGCCTTGTGATTTGCATTGGTGAATTAATCATGATGCAGGAGGCGCTGTTCCACCAGAAGCTAAGCAGCAGTGTCAAGTGTGTTGCATTCTACCCCTTATTCATCAGCAATACACAAGCAATGATTTTTGCTGAAGGTAATGTCCTGATAAGCTACAGGCTTGTGCGTCGGTAACAGGGAATGTGATGTTGGTAGAAAAATACACCATCATCTCTAGGTGGGTTCCGAACCTCCATTACTTCACGTAAACTGTGTCTTTGAAATCCTTGTGAGAGGGGGGGACTCAAAAAAGTAAACAGTATTCAAATAGCTACTGTTTTCGCGAGGTCGGGGTGGTCTTATTTAAAAATATTTGAAATATCATCCTCTATGAAGGAAAATTGAAATGATTTTCTCTCTCTATCCCGATTTCTTATTTTGGGCTTTCCTATTTAGAATGCTTCACCCTCGATTAACTCGACGTTCCATGATTTTTGTAAACCCAACCTGACAAAGTAACAACCTTCAATCACACAGGAATTTGGACCGTATCATTTCCTGTCTATAATGTTGAAAATTGTAAATGACTCTTCCCTTAGTTCTCGACCTAATGTAATGACTACAAATCAATAGAATGATATTTTGATAGAATGATACAGGATAAATCAAATCAAATCAAATCAAATCATTCTTTATTGTTGCAATGCAATTACAATAATGTTAAAAACAAACGTAATAAAAGTTAAAAGAAAGTCAGTTTTACAAAAGTCCAGAATTATACAAAAGAAGTAAAGACGTCAGATTCCTAATAGCCTAGCTAATCAAAACAATCTTAAAATATAAGATAACATTCAAGAACATCAGATTTGTCAATAGTGATAACAATCTCAAGCAGGTACCTCATTGAATTATGAAAAATTTTTCAATGAAATTCATTGACTCGAATCTATTTAGGAATATTCATCAACATAATACAAACATTTTCTTATTAATATTTCTTTTATCATGCTCTTAAATTTATTCAGAGGCAGCGATTTGAAATTATCTGGAGTAGAGTTATATAATTTTACAGACATGAAGTGAACATTTTTTTGAGATTTTGTGTGAGTGTACTGCGCAATTCTAAGTTTGTGTTTATTTCTTGTGTTAAAATTGTGAAAATTACTGTTTATATTATATTTTTCCAAATCACTATTCACATAACAAACAACATAAATATAAAACATACAATGAGGGTAGTGACAAAATTTTTAAATTTATAGAGAGAGGTTTACAATGTGTATCAAATGGAACATTGCTGATTATCCTTACAACCTTTTTTTTGTAGAATATAAATAGATTTCACTTTTACACTATTCCCCCAAAAAATAACACCATAAGTGAGGAGACTTTGAAAATGAGCAAAATATACATTAAGCAGGATTGATGTATGCACTGTCACTCTAAGTCTGCGAATCATGTAGGAACCTTTTGCTAATCTACCAGATAAGTAATCTAAATGCGCATCCCAAGACAAGTTCTCATCTAAATAGATACTCAAGAATTTAAGGGAATGCTCCCTTAACTCCCTAGTGAATCTAAAACTAATATCAGCGGTTTCACTCTTATTAAGTGATAGATTGTTTGCTGCACACCAGTCATTTATAATTAAATCACTTGAGTTCGTCTCTCTTTCCAGCTCAATTTTGGACTGACAATTAATTTTTAAACCCAAGTCGTCAGCAAAAAGGTAGCCATCAATATGGATGCTATCAATATTACATGGTAGGTCATTAATGTAGACATTGAATAAAATTGGTCCAAGAATGGAACATTGAGGTACTCCTTGTTCAACTTCCATTCTTACAAACAAACTGTTTTCTACCGCTCAAGTATGATATTATAAGCTTAACAGCACTAGGAGCAAAACCATAATAATGGAGTTTTTTCCCTAAAATATGATGCTGCACTGTATCGAAGGCCTTAGAAGAATCATATGATCTGAAGCTTACAGAATTACCTTCCTCCAAATTGTCAATTATCCCATTAACCACAATTATAACATGAAGGTGAGTACTTCTACCAGGACGAAACCGAACCGTTTGTCTGTAAAAATTCCATTGTTCTCAAAATATTCAGACATTTGTTCATGCATAATCATCTCATATGCCTTGGAGAAGATAGGTACAATAGATATAGATCTAAAATTATTAATATCCTCTTTTGAACCTTTTTTGTGCATGGGTGAAACCTTAACACTTTTTAGATCTTTTGGAAAAGTACTTTTGGTGATTATAAATTCATTGAACAAATGAGCCAATACCTCACAAATATTTACAGCAGCAAGTTTCAAAATCATTGAGTTCAATCCATACATATCTAAATACATACTATTATTCAACTTTAAAATCACATTATACATTTTCTCTACTGTTACAGGCCTGAAAGTAAAACTTAAACTAGGTTGCTCTAGTCTACTCAAATAAAAAGTGGTATCATTAACACTTTCAGGAATATTCATGCTGATTTGGGAAACGTGATCAACAAAGAAGTTATTAAAATCTTCAGAAGACATGTCATTACTTAATATATTTGCACCACAGCTATGATTGGTTAGACTATTTACAATTTCCCACATGGATTTACTTTTGTTCAGAGAGCTACTAATTATATTATTGTAATAATTGATTCTTGTACTCTTTGTTTCTCTTCTATATGTCTTTCTAAATTCCTTGTAAGCATTAAGAATTTCAGGCATTCCAAAAGTCATATAGATTATACAGTTGAACAAATGATCCTTCAATTTCCCTAAATTATTGGTATACCACTTATTAAATTTATTTTGCTTGTATTTCCTAGTTTTCAGCTGAAAAGCAGAGTTCACAACTGACATGAAAATTTCGAAAATTTTTTTAAATCTGAGATCCACATTCTTTAGACTATAAACCTCAATCCAATTTATTGAATTCAGCAGGCTATGAAAGATTCTTATACTATCATTATTTACTAATCTAAACTTAGAACTATTTACAGTAACCTCATTACAAGTAATCCTGGCCCTATCTATAACATTAAACTCCAATAACGGCGTTTATTCGAGCTCTCAGAGAAAAACATAAATTTGTTAATCAAAGAACGTTTAACCAATCAACTACCAAACTTGTATCCAAGTATGAGAGCTCAGAAGCAGTATTTTTGAGATGTCACATTCAAGTCTCCCCAGGAAATTTTCATTTCTTATTCGATCTGAAAAAAAGTGAGGACTGGCGTTATTAAATTACAGTCCTCCGATTCGAGCGTTTGACTACTCAAGATATTTCTTCTTGCGAGCGTTTCTAAAACATGGAAGAATATTAAGTCAACAGGAGGAAGTGGAGAGCTTTTGAAAGCGTTTGCCGAGTGGAATAATAAATTGTCTGGATGGATGTGTCGGGTGGGCAACTGTTGAAGCGAGGGGTTGGCGGAATTAAACAGTGTTTGCATAAGTATTCCTGGTATGGGAAGTCGGGGGACGGGATTGGAGGCCCGAGAAAATTCTAGAACGGAAGAGAGCGATTTTTTGTTTTTGTGTTCGCTGTATGTTATAGTAAATACGTGTTAGGATAGAGAAGTTGTTTTTATTTTGGCCGTTGTGCTGGGGTATGAGGAGGGACGTTTGGAGGAATTTCTAGCTGGCAGGGATAGATACTGTTGCGTTCCCGTCCCACCCATCATAGGGGAGATTTCAGGGGGTCATTGAGGGGGAATTGGAGGGTGTTGGTGGTTGGGGGGGGGTGTCGGAGGGGCTGGAGACGTGGCTGATTCCATGGCAACCGACGCCTATCGACATCCATGCGGCAGCATGAGAAGAGCAATAGCGTAAAGGACTGACTACTACTACTACTACTACAGACATGGGAACAAGCACAAGCCGTCCTCCTCTCTCACTAGCACAAAAACATGAATGCCACAAGTGAGGTTAACGCTTGTGCATAAATTATCACATGGATAGGTAAAAACTTCACAACAGTTGTTTTCCTTCACAATTTCTGGGCTCCTGGATCGAGCCACAAACCTCACAGTAGTATGCTTATGCTCATAAATTTTCCACCATTATGCTTATAAATAATGTTGAGCAATGAGTAACCTTCAGGTTGAGGTTTGAAAAACTTTGATGAATTTGATCTCTTTCAGTCAGAATATGGTAATGATCGGTAGAGCTATTCGTTATTAATCTTAGAACTAAGATTGCAATGATACTATTCTAGGATACATTCTTGGGTACTACTGGCTTCATGGCAACCATCAACATGAACATATTCGGTTGAAATTGGTAGCTTATTGCATGAAAAACACTGACAAGTGACATTGCCAAGTATTGTTTATTCAAATAACCCTATCTTTCTTACAGAAGAAACATAACCTATTTTTTGGACATGTAATGAAAATTTGGGAATGGAATAGTTTTGGGCCAAGCCTGTTGTTCCTTCCCAATCATATTTATATGATTTGTCATTGTATCCACGTATAAATAAATAAATAAGTAAATAATCAATAAATCTCCAATATTCCACGGAATTATGGAAAGTTGAAAAATGATCTGTCAATCTCGTGTAATAGTCTAGGGCTAAGTAATGAATGCTTAAAAAGGGTATAGAGGGAAATGTTTGGAAGACAATTTCTAACCTCACAGTTCTGTTTAGGGTAGTAAGGAGGTAAACATATGAAAAGTCCCCACCCCTACCCACTGTGCTAAGAGGGTGAGGGTGGTTGAAAGGTACAGTTTTTTGGTCTCTCGCATAAAACTCTAAAACTATGTATCCTAAGGACTTGACTGTCATATATCAAATTAAAGCTTACATAATTTCCTACAATATTAATTCTACTTTTTTATATCTCCTCTATTTTTCGAGATATCCGCTCTTGAAGGCGTGCCATTTTTGAAAAAAACACGTTAGCCACCAATTTTTTTCTATGTTTGCTCTTATAACTTTTCAAAAATCGACGAGAAAACTCTATGCTGATTATGAGCTTATATAATTAATGCCTTATAATAATATAAGGAATTTGGAGGGAATGTTTAAACAAAATTTTTGACCTTGCAGCTTTGTTGAGACTAGTTGGGTGGAGAGCATATCAAAAGTCCTCATTCCTAACTCATGTGCTAAGGGGATGAGGGTGTTTCAAAAGTTGCATTTTTCAGCGTTTTGCTCCCAAGCTCATATCTTGAGAACAATGCGTTCAACTGACATAACTAACTATTCAAAAATGAAGCTTGATAAATTCTCTACACTTGTTGTTCAGTGGAATTTCGAACATGTTCAAACGTTTCCAGACTATGGTAGAACGAATTAGGCTGAGTCATCCGATGTTTTATCGATGATGCTTAGGGCAGTTTGCACAGTGCCAGTTTAAGCTTAATTTTATCTTAAACTGGATTAAATCTTTATCAAGTATCATTTGTTACAATGTGATTCATTTTGTGGTTAAGCCAACATCTAATTGAATTCAGTTTAAACTTTCACTGTGCAAACGGCCCTTAGTGATGTTTTTATTCAGGGATGACTCTTATAGTAATGAAATGACGTTTTGGGAGGCATCACAGTGAATGATACTTTACATGAACAAAAAGATAGGCTATTGAGCACGCTTTTTACTCTATTTACTCGATTACTCTATTGATCTATCGAGAATGTTGAAGCTCAATAGATAGTCTCTCGGGAAAAAATTTTGTTGAGAATATTTGAAGTCGGCCTGGAAATTATCGTATATTGTTGTACCTGACCATGTTATTAAAGAGCTTGATTGCAGTTGATTTCATCGATATTATTTTTAAGAGTTGTGAGGAGGAGCATTATTATTGTCAGGGGGCAAGATTGGAAGAATACCACCAAGAAAATATAAGAGAGAAGCAAGAAAAATAATATTCTCTATTAGCTTTCTGACAATACTTTCTGAATTTCCCGTCTTTGTGACTCAATAAAGTACATAATAATTCCAGTCTTTTTAATAAGATGTAAGGAGAGTAGCAGCACAAGGAAACCTTATTGGATGGCGTGAATTGCAGGGAAAATTTGAAAAGGGGAGGGAACTTTTGACGCTGAGCATTTGGGGTTGCCGCTCTGACATGGGACTTGACTCCACAGACGTGGAATGGTTCAGTTGAGAAGCGGCTGCGGATCTCGTGTCTTGTTCATGAAAGTGCCGGCTTGATGCAGTCACGAGTTATCTGATAACGGTGACAAACGTGTTCAACAATGTTCTGTGGAAAAGACTAATCCTGGATGAAATTGGATCAATAAAAGTTTAGAAACAATAACTTTATTATTGATGTGGCATTTCCACATGTCATAAGCCTATTACTTGATAAATGTTTATACAATAACTATTTGAAATTTCATTGTCATTTCAAAAGTGACTGGAGATGAGAATGATCAGTGTTTTTCTTAATCTTGCTGTGAATTGAGCCTTGAAGATTATGGATAGACGACGATTGGCACATTTCATCTGTTGGCATGCTTTTTTGCTGAGTCTTGTGAAGCAGTCGTATGCTAGTGGTGAGTATATAGCCTACGTCTGTCAGGACGGCTTTCATTATACTACAATGAATATTATGTCATTTCAGTGATTTCCATACCCCGACAAGTCAACGTCCATCTGCTCAGAGTAATCTTCTATCCAATCAATATAGGGTATGGGAAGATATACTGTATATATATGAGATTCCTTTTTATTCATTTGGGTTATCATTCTTATCAGAGATTTCGTGATCGGATAAATTCTGAATTCACATTCTTCAACTATATGATAATAGAATATTGTTCCATCCAATATTTTAATAAATGCGTTTCGTATTCATAGTCAATAAATGAATAAATATATATACATATATAGCAAAGCATATATATATATATGACATTGTTTTCAAACTCTTGTTATAAGAGCTTTAAGAGTTATAAAAAACCAAGAGTAAAAAGATTTAATTATAAGAAACTTTAATAGTTATAAGAAAATTTCTTCTTACATGTGCAGTATCTGGCTGAGCCTCTGGTTGATAAAGTTGTAACATATACTCGTATATTATCTTTATGTGAAGGGAATTATAAATGCATAGATCCATGTATGAACTACAATCAAATCATCACATTCTCCGACAGGCACTTTCAACTGAGTGAGAAATTTTTATTGTTCTGAACACTTCAACTTTTTTGGTCAATATTTTGTTTTAATCTCGATAATCTAATGAAAGTAGGCTCCAATTTTCAACCTTCAATTTTCCTATTCCATAGAGAGTGTAAATATATTACAACATATAATATATCACTCATATATTATGCTTTGAATGGATGATGATCCATATTTTCCCTTCTAATGAATTCCTGTTAAAACAGCCATATTTTGAAGCACATGTCTCCTTAAATAACACGGTCAAGAGATGAGTTGGAAAATTGAATTTCTAAAAAGATAGATGGAATCAGTAGACTCATTCCTTAGAGGATACAAGGGAAATTTCAAATACTTTTCCAGCAAGGCATCGATGAGAAAGAGAATGAACGATTGAATGAAGCTTTTGAACATTGATATAAATATACTTTATGTGCATGCATTTTTGTTTATGGCATTGTTAAGCTTCATTTTTCTATTACTGAAGGAAACTTACTATTTCTCAACTTGATTAAAAAGTTGCCAGAGTTCTATGCAAATGTATGTAGGTCAATTTATCATTCCCACTCTTTGCAATTTGGTAACACCCTCAGAAAAATGTGATTCTCACATTAGTTAGTGTGTTGTTGTTATTCAACTCATGAACTGGATATCAGCATATCTTTTAAAATATTTGTTTCAAGTCAGAAGATGAAATGGAGTTTGCTAAAAATATGTTTTTATACGAATGAAAACTATTCAGTAAAAATAACCAACAATTCAGCAAGGGCAAAATATACCAACAATGCTCTCATTCTCGTCTATCAAAATTTTATTTTTCCAAGAACATGAATGGGAAAATATTATTTGTGTATTGTGGAACACGAATGAGAGCTGTGTGCAGATTGTAGATAATGACAAGCAGACAAGCAGTGGTCCGCGAGTACAGTAGTTGACAGGTAGTCGTGTAATTTATGGCAGCTTCCTGCACGGATTGTGAAATTTCCTGTTCCTGCAAGGTGCGAGGGTGGTGGGTGCTAATCTGTTCCTCTCCTTCAGTCGTTAGTAGCACAAGGGTCCATCAATATATTATGTGCGGCACGTTGGCATGTATCTCGCTTATATGACAGCTTCGTAATCGATAGGCCATCAAAATTGCAGGTGAGAGTTTGCCATCAATCCGCATTATGGTCGCTGGACTCTCAGCTCACAGCTTTGTCAGGTCTGCTGCACTTCTGTCGAGTCAGCTCAGCCGTTCCACTACTGCTTCCGTTTTATATTTTCCATACTATATTCGTGACACACATCTCCTACCTCCTCCCATTTCATAGCTCATACTACTTCAACACACCTTCCAGAACTTTGCTTTTTGATGACCGACAATAAATTTTAAAACCTTCCAATTTATTAAATGAATTATTTCCATCATCATCTATCATGGACTATGCTTCTGGGGCCTGTTTAATATTATGCATTATTTTACTGACCCATTTATTGGATGGGTAATAATTTTCAATCATCATCTATTTCATCAACATGGCTTGATGATTGACGTTATTGCTTTCGTTTAGCGAAAGCAATAAATATACTGAACGATTTTTTACTCATGATACATTATGGAGGGAAATTTTCTATTCATGTCGTATGCGAGAAATAGAGGATGGACTTCTTCTCTCGAAATCATTGCTGCAGAAGAATTTTATCCATTGAAGCCAGTTCTAAGAAAATGTTTCATCTTCGAAAAGAATCAACTGGTTCCATGACTATTATGTGAAGGAATGACGACAATAATCTTGGATAGGTAAAGAATTCAATGACTTTCTATGATAATTATTCAAATAAGTAATATTGCTAAAACTTCAGTAAAGTTTGATAGCACTGTGAACTAGACTTGAAAAAGGTATCTCCTACAAGATATCATTGAGACAATAATTATCGATTTTATGATATGGAGGAGGGTGGAAAAGAGGGCTGTTTTTAAAATCCAATTCCATAGCCAGGAGTATTATTCATGAACATTGACATTACATATTGATCTTGATTGTTATAGGGAGAATTATAATATAAGAAGTTCATAGATGAACTAACTGATCCCCATTCCCTTAGACAAACTTTTTTCAAGAGGATACTGGAAGTGGAAGATAGAGAGAGTGTAGTTATTGCTGAATTATGAGCCAGGAAGTTATTTATGAGAGAATTCGTTATTTATATTATGTAGCTATCAATAAAGCTCCACAGAGAGAATACGAATATTAAACATTTCTTGGAGCCCTCAAAATCGAGCATACTATTTGTAGTTAGTCAGGCGATCAAACAACTGGAATCGGAATGTTCAGAACGTTGTTAGGGAATAAATTTGATTTACAACGAGTTGGAACGCTAACAGCGCAATATGGTAGTTGTCCAATCAACGGAAATAGCATTCCACGATGGCTGATGTTATCAATCAACGCAGGCAAAAGTTTAGATATTGGTAGGTATGGTTTCATTAAGCTGTTGTCACAGCGTTCGAGAATAATATTCCACTTTTCGATTAATTTAGCACGCGCAGCTCACAGTGTGAAACCACATGCTCGTGGCTTTCAGATCGGCCCGCTTGATTTGATTGCTATCTTGACTTCTATGGCATTGTGTTTTCCAATCACCCAAGTGATCAATTCATTTGTAATTTTGTTTGATTTGGGGAGAGGATGTGTGTATCTGTTCCATTCCTCACTTGACCCAAAATTCAACTGGGTTGATAATCAATAAGAATATAAAGAATGATTCCGAGATGTACAATAATATCATAACGATCAATATTCTAATAGCTGAATGCCATGAGGAAGCATTATGCAGTAAATATAATTCTGCCTTGAATAATTCTAAAATATGACTTTCAAACTTAAATCTCATATCACTACAGAGATTCCTTGGCTCACTACAGAGATTCAATCAAATCATGAGGGCCCAAATAGGGTGAAATCACGAAGAAAATATTTCTTGGAATGACCTTACAGGTAATTGATACAAGAAAAGGTTTCATTAATTTGGGCACTATAATATTGGACATACAAGGTTCGACCTATACTGGTGAAGAATTGAGAAGAAAATGAGAGGATAGAGGAGGGAAATTATTGAAGCTATATGAAATTTATGTATTATTCCAGTTATTATTAGAAACAGCCATTACATTATATCACTGGTTCTCAAACTTTTTTTTCAAGCCTCCCCTGCATAATTCAGCTGTAAGCCGGACCCACTACATGTATAGGCATAGACTACTATACATGTTGTACATATACCTACATATTTTACACTCAATATTTATTTAGTTGAGTTTTGCACATTCTATACATAACCCAATCTTGTAATAGTTTCAATCATAATAAAACAACAAATTCTATACAAACAATAAATTATAATGTATTCAGGTACTACAGCTACTATAATACATAGTTGTTATTTTTGTTTCTCATAGAAATTAACAATACATAGAGCGTCAGTGTGAAGGATGAGCTTGTTTTTTCGCACAGAGTTTGTTGAGACTCCGATAACGCTACTCTTAAGTTCCTGGGTCACATCCATTCTTGGTCTGTATTCACTTTTCATGGCAGCTAGAGCAGAAACCCCAGTTTCACACGGATAAATTGTAGCAAATGGAGTCTATATCTTCAATGCCTTCATTGCCTTTATCTTTTAATGCCTCAAAATTGGGTGTTCCTTTTGCATACCAATCCAGAAGGATGTAAGAGAATATTCTTCAAACTTCATTTTAAGCGCAGAGTCACCTTGGAGATCAATGAGGTTTTCTTTTTATATCATGTTGAGGGAGCACTTATTGATTGAGAATTTGAATTTGACAAAACGGTTGATATAAATATTACATGAGTAAAAATTACTCACATGTAATTTTAAAAATAGAAAGATTGCTTATCGTAATTATTTTAGAAGTAAATTTAAAACATTTTCCAACTAAGCTTTGCGCCCCCCCCCCTGAGCATTCATTACGCCCCACACTTTGAGAACCACTGCATTATATGATTTCCAGTAGTGTAGTGATTATAACTGTTGTAGTAACAACAGGATTGAATTGATACGATACTATTCATTGGTGTATAGTAATGCCATCCTTCATTGTGGAAGTTATTCTAGAACAGATGGTTGATGCTCAATGGGATAAACATGTAAAGCTTGCATTGTGATATTTTACTAGTGGAAGAACACTCTTTTCTAGCTTCGAAACCATACATGGGGAGCATGTTCGATGTATATTCCGGACCACATAATTTCAAATCTGGGTTGCCATTAGTATATTTGACTTCCTTTTGGCCGAGGAGCTTAAAGTATATATTGTGTTGAAAGATCAGCTTCATCCAGAGATTGTGGTTGGACGGTAATGGCGTGGAAAAGATGCACTTCATTCAGCAGCGAAAAGAACAGTGGTGAATAGAGAAGCAGTGTGGACCAACGCGAATTGCTTCAGCTACTGCCACACTGACCACATAACACATATACACCGCCACCTGCATATAGACACTATATATTTGGCACACACACACACACACACACATCATTTCGGAATTAACTGGCTGTTGGTGCTACGAGTGGAACCGGGACGACCTTTCCAGCGGCTGGACAGATTCCAGCAGGGTCCAGATAGTCTTCAGTAGGGGGGTGGAGGTGTCAGAAGGGGTTCTCAAAAAGAGGGGCTTAGCGCGAGCAACTTGTATGCAGGACAGTGGGAAGGGGGGGTACTAGAGAAGCACTTGTCGCTGACCCCTCGATAAATCACACACGCCATGGACAGCTTCAAAAGCAGATATGCCTCTTCGCTTTGCTCTGCTCTGCTCCTCTCATAATCTGTGCCTTGTGCGGTGCGCCCCACACGCACTTGAGTCTCGCCAAAATTCGCTCCCCTAAATCAAATTAGAACCTTGTAAACTTATCCCCCTTCATAGCAACTGATCTGATCCTCTTTAATACAGTGGAACAGTATTTTCACTCGATAATATCAAACGATTCCCTATCAATAGAATTTACAATAATCAATTGATGAATACAATCGTGATTTTCACTCTATTATATCCTTTCCTAAATGAATAGACCAATAAATGAGATGGCACCGTCAGAAATTATCGTTATGTTTTTTTTCAATTCAGTAATGCTAGTAGGATAGGAATGATGAAGCAGAATTATCAACGATTATGATGTATGATATATTGAATGGTCAAGCATGCAGTAGATGGATCTTTTCTCTACGAAATGAGATTGTACAATACATTTTTTATTACTTTCCATGCCCTACTACCATAGGTAAGGAAAGTATTGCTTTCCAAAAAAAATTAAGGTTCCCCAATTTCAAGTTTTCTAGTTTTCCCCGTTTCAAGGTCCCCTGAGTCCAAAAAAATGATTTTTGGGTGATGGTCTGTGTGTGTGTATGTGTGTATGTATGTATGTGTGTATGTCTGTGAACACGATAACTCTATTCCTAATTAACCGATTGACTTGAAATTTTAAACTTAGGGTCCTCATACCATAAGTACCCGACAATAAGAAATTCAATAAAATTTAATTCAAGATGGCGGATAATTACTAAAAAACCATGTTTTTCACGGTTTTCTCAAAAACGTCTCTAACGATTTTCTTCACATTTATACCATGGGTAGCCCTATTAACTGGTAGGGCTATTCATAAGCCCTATTAACTGACATGAGTCTCATCTCTGGGAAAATGAGTCTAATTCCTGGGAAACTAACGGGGTCCACCCCATCCTTGAGAAATGGACTTTGTAAACTGACATGAGTCTTTTGTCCTTCTCGTGCTTGAGGTAGGTAGGTAGAGCAGTTTATGAAAAGAACACATAGTCGAGATATTTCATCTGTAGAACAGCTGTTTTGACGACTTTTAATAAATCATCGAATTTCACAATTTACACAAAGGAAAAAGTACTCTGAAAACAATTATATATACACTTATACAGTAGTCTGATCGTAGTTTCAAATATGTTGCCGCCAATCGTCATTATATTATCCCCCTTAATTATTCTCGTTTAAGAATGAGGCTTACAGTTCAAGCAAGGAAAGTTGTGTGAGTGTACCACACCAGATTTTTTTTAACAAGTTTAAAAACTTCTGATTATTAATACAGTAATTTTCAGTTATCAGTGATGATTCAGTGAAGTATTCCTATTCAATTTGGTTTTCTAAATTCCTAGTTTATATATATTTTGAACTCAAAATTGGACAAAAATCATGAAGTGTAAACATAACCTATTTTTGGACAATTTGGATCCCCAATCACACCCACCGTTAAGAGAAATGCCAAACCGTCGACTTGAATCTTAGACCTCACATCGCTCGGTCAATGAACATAACTAAAAAAAATAATCAACTTCGATGCACACATTGAAAAGTTATTGAATGTCAAAATTTGAGGCTCGATTTTTATTTATAACTGTTATGCTTTTTGAATAAATTATCAGATCAGTATCAAACATGAAATATGAAACAATACCTTTACTTTAGAAATAAAGCAAGAATTCGAACTTCGAGTGAAAATTTACAGTTGCGTGGTTTATTTATTTAGCGTATGGCAGATACTCAACAAATATATACAGTAGCTCATGAGTCTCAAATGTCTAGATATACACTGTACACATCCAAATTCTTTGAGATGTTGTGTTGTTCTCGGTCAGGAGAACATAAGTTTGTCTGTCCGCTATTATTTGCTAGTTCATTTAGCGTTACCCAATGTGCACCATGGAGGCGAACTAGCGTTACACATAGTCTCGAGCTAGTAGAGTAGAGTCTTATTTTATTTTCTTCTTAATAATAATAATAATAATAATAATGATTTTATTTCCAAAATTGATATATGTCTCAATTCATAATAGTTATAGTATAAAATCATTCTATTAATTCCTTAGAAATAATTCGATAATGGAGATGGAATTTAAAGATAATTTAAACAAATCAATAGCCGTAGTTATCTCTGCAAGCAAAAGATCAGCTACATATATCAATGCTTTTTGTTTAACTCTTGTGGCTGAACGGCGATAATGAATGTTCCGTATTTACATTTAAAGGTTAGCTACGTTCACTAGACAACACACTTTACCTACTATTCTCAATTGTAGTGAAAACAGTTACTCGACCAAGTAAGTAGAGTAGAGTTAGCTCAAATCAATCAAAATTTTTATTCACAATACAAACAATTGAGGGTCCTGCCAAACCCGAAGGCGGGTGCCCAGTTACAGGTAAAAGTTATGTAAAAGTTTTAAACGATCAGTAATCTTAAGGTGCGTACAGACCTTGAAGGTCTGATTATGAAAATTATCTCTATATTAAAACTTATAAAACTTTCTATCATGGCTTATTGAAAGACTGTTCATGATCAGTTGCCTTATCAACTTCAATATTGCGAATTCGACGGAAATGTAGCAGCTAATCATCATAACTAAAGCCTGGTTTTCACTAGTAGAGTTAGAGGTAGAGTAACTGGCATAGAGGTATTATGCCAGTTACTCTACCTCTAACTCTACTGGTGAAAACCAGGCTTTAGTTATGATGATTAGCTGCTACATTTCCGTCGAATTCGCAATATTGAAGTTAATAAGGCAACTGATCATGAACAGTCTTTCAATAAGCCATGATAGAAAATTTTATAAGTTTTAATATTGAGATAATTTTCATAATTAGACCTTCAAGGTCTGTACGCACCTTAAGATTACTGATCGTTTAAAACTTTTACATTTCAAACTATATTTATATAAATACTCCTTGTTTTTTTTCGAATCAATGTAGTAATTTTCGACATCTATTCAAGTGGTAGTTTAATTTGGGGAATGCGAATATGCATTCTAGAATTTGCAAAGTGCCATACGGACGGTGGGATGGTTGAGAGCTGAGTCTGGAAGCAGTTCAGCAATAACTTAATACAACGATGCCGGAGCAGAAGTTTTACTCCTCCTCTGCGCAATGCGTTATAATTAAATTTCTTGGTGCTGAAGGGGACCACAAAGTGACTGCTGACTGTGCTGATTACATGCTTCAAAGACCAGGCTCTGATCAAATTGCTTGCATGCTTGCCTGTTCGAGTAAACATTGATGAGCTTAGCGGGAGGATCGAGAAAAAATGTCAAGAAAAGTAAGTTTTAAATTTCTTCATGGATATTCTGTAAGTTTTGTGATACAATTAAACTCATTTTGAATTCTTCACTTTTTCAAACATTTTTCAAAAAGGACATTAACAATTTTTGAAAGTTCTTGAAATTGAAGTTTAAAATATACTTTTAAAACTTCTTAACATCCTTATTAGAGTTTTTTAATAGGTAATTATTCTTCATTAGAAATCTCTGAATTTCACCATGCAGACTACTTCAATAAAAGTTTTAAGACTACGGCATATAAATGTTTGAAGCCTTAAGCTTTGCGAACTGCAATTTGCATGACGGCGATGGCGACGATTTCAATATTTTAACCTCTGATTCAAAATTGTCTCGCTCCCCCCGCCATTATCGTCAAAGCAACTGTAGGAATAGATAACAATAGAAATCCAAAGATCTTGAGTCAGTAGTCACATAAACCAATTCTCTCTCAAGAAATTCACATCACATTGAAAAACGATGTTTGCTCTTCAGAGTGAATAATCTAAGTGACTACGTTGAATAAGAGATAGAAACTTCCAATTCTTTGAATTATACTTCCATTATAATAATTGTTGATACAGCATTGATAGGTAAATCCATGCAGCTCTTTTCAAAATATCCACATAAGCGTTGGCTTTGAACGTATCCTTCCAGCCTTTATCATGATATACTCGGCTATGATGAGTCTATCATCACAGCTCCTTCAAGAATCTTCACACCACATTCACACTGATTCCAATCTATCTCATTTCAATCTATTTGTTGACCTCGATTTACGTTTGTGGTCTAGAGATAGTGGTGTGGGATGTAGTTTTTACCAAAAACAAGATTAACACGTGAGATAGCACAAAAACAAAGTGCAAGTATGCGTGGTGAGCATAATAGAAGGTGTTCCCATTGAGGGAGTTTGTATGGCAGTCAGGCTCTTGGATTGGAGTGTGAGTACCATCCTAAGTCATCATTGTGTGGTGTTGGCCTCGTGTGATGATCATCTCGTTTGAAAAGGCAAGTTGTTGGACAAAGGGCCGCTGGCCCGGCTGCTCTCACCTGAATAGGCCTCTGCTCTGCTCTGCTCCCTGCCGGACGAACGCTTTTCATCGCAAAGCCCGCCCTCACATGATTTATGAACTTGTAAAAGGTTGTTCTTCGATAGCGCGTGCGATCGATTTTTAATGCTCACCAGCGTTTCCTCCTGGCATTAACTAACAATAGAAATTTTCCTTCAGCCAACAAAAATAGAGAGAGAGAGAGAGCGCTCTGTGTCTAACACGCAAAGCGACAAATTTCCCTTATTGACTTTTGCCGAAGTTTGCGCTTTCCCAATAGCATCGATCAGAAAGTTGCACACGAGCTGAACACCGCAACGGCTGGAAATTTATCATCGACAAATAAACTTCTACTCCGGATTGTGAAGGGTGACCAATGAGGGGCTTTTAATTTACTATAATTATTGAATCTCCAACGTTAATTTCCAACGAAAGTTGATGGTTTCTGATAAAGAAATAATCCAAGTTAGAGTACAAAACCTTTTCAAGCGGAGATTTTATCAAGCTGTTTATGTATTTAGCGTATGACAGCATACACAACACATTTATAATCACAAAATTCGAAAAAGAGAACAATAGAAAATTCATAGATAAAACGAATAAAAATATCTTAGTCACTTTTGACCTGGAAATTAGAGGCATGCTTCCAGGGTATTCATGGCTGTGCAAAGGCTAAAAATAAACTTTTTATTCGTGATATTTTTCAAAGTTTTTCGATTTGTATGTCATCAAGCTATCAAAATGAAAAAGTTTTCTCAGGAAAATATTTTTTTCCGATCTTTACTTTTTGAGATATGGGCGCCTGAAGTTTGAATTTTTGGGACAGAACATTTCAAATTCGGTAAGATATAAATCCATGAGATTTGAAGGATGGATTCTTCATGGTATTGTTGATCTAGTGAAACAAAAATTCTCTAAAAATATCAATTTTTGAAATAGTTATTCAATTTACCAAAAATAACTCAACTAAAAGTTATTTTCTGTTATTTTTAGTAAATTGAATAACTATCTTAAAAATTGATATTTTCAGAAAAAATTTGTTTTACTGGATCAACAATACCATGAAGAATCTATCCTATAGATCTCATGGATTTATCTCTTGCCGAATTTGAAATGTTTTGTCCCAAAAATTTAAACTTTAGGCGCTAATATCTCAAAAAGTAATGATCTGAAAAAAATTTTTCCTGAGAAAACTTCCTCATTTTGATAGCTTGATGATATACAAATCCAAAAACTTTGAAAAATATTACGAGTAGAAAGTTTATCTTCAGCTTTTGCACAGCCTTAAGTAGGCTATTGATGCTGGTTTAGCCACCAGGAAATCTTCCTGTGCACCCGTGTATGCTGATCTGGGGCACTCCTCCACGATGTGTCTCACAGTCTGGACTGCTCCACACTCACAGAAAGGGGAGTCAGCCTTCCCCCACTTATGCATCAGATAGGCACATCTATCATGACGAGTTGTGAGGTACCTGTACAATGTTTAAGGCATTGCTACAAGGCATGTGAGAAACAATAAAAACTGATATTCCGCACCTGTGTCTGCACACAAACTCACATACAAAATGATGTTGGATGCGATTTTTGTAGCTGAACAATTTCTAATTCAGTTTATTCGATTTATTGAAAAGGTTATTCAATATTAAAATAGACTCTCCATATTTGCTTTCTAATTTCAATATAATACATGTCAATGATAGCTGGTCGTTACACTTTTTGTTTGCTTGTGTCCCGATCCACAACTTGAATCACTACAATTCATCAATAAATAGAATCGTAGCACCTTTCAATCGCTTCTCTCAGCACCTAGATATCTTCTTGTTTTCTCATGAAATGTTTCATAAGGTGTTGAACAATCTGTATTGAGTTATCTGTGTTAATGGTAATATTATTATTCTATCGTCTTTTACTGTGTTTTGATAACAAGTTACTTGTTCACTGAACTTTTTATCACTGATTATAGATTGAATCCTCTAACATTTTTTGGTCATGATTTAAAAAAAAAATTGTATAATTTTTCTTTAATATTCTGTAAATATCATATTTCTTTTCTCAATAAGGTACTTGTTTTGCGATTGTAAGACTTCTTAAATTTGTATTTTTGCATATAAATATTATTCTTTATAGTGAACTACTTGCCTTCTAGCTCTTTGAGTAATGTTACTTGAGATTCATAATAATCATACAATAAGTAATTAATTAAATTCAATGGATAATCTGCCAATAATATGGGCGCCACCAAGTCCTTTTTGACTAGGAAAATGATAGTTGATAATAGACCGAAGCGAAGCTGAGGTCTTAATTTCGACTCGATCGGCTTTTGTCTGTTTGTTTGTTTGTTTGTACCGCAGTTACAGTCGAAGTTATTGTCCGATTTGGATGAAATTTGGTTTGCAAGTTCTTTGACACAAGGCGCAGAAACGTATGTGTAACGATTTTTGATAAGACCTCTGGTTTTTTGTAATTAAAAAAATCGCAGACCAACTCCATCCGGTAGTGTTGGATCTCGAACTGTGGCACCCATGTTCGAATCTCATTTCGACCAGATTTTTTTTGCAAAAAATACTTTGTTCTATCTCATTCTAATAATATAAATCATTATAAAATAAATTATTATGAGAATATTAGATTCATTATTATTATTATATTATTATTATTATCATTATTATTATTACTGGTAGTCCTGTGAACAGTAGACCTCGCTCAAGAATACAACTTTCAATCTAATGAGAATGGCCAGTACAGTAAATACAGTATATTGTGAAGATTTAGCCATGTCTTCTATTATTTTCTCCATTAAAAATGCTAGAGACACTGTTTCCAGAGACACCGGACTTATCAAGGAGGTACTTTTATATCTTCTCCATATTTACAATATTAATATATTTTACAACTTTTCTGATAATTAATTATAAGAAATCGGTCAACTGACGGAAAAATGGAATGTGCAGTAGGCAAATTAGACAATGAATCGTCTCACAGACGATGGTGAGACGGAAAATGATTCTAAATAAGATGGGTTTGTTGGTGACAATGATAGGAGGTTGCTAATGATGCTTTTCATGAAAAGAGAATTCAATCAGGACCTGACTAAATGTTATGGCTTGTTATGCCTATGCAGAATGTTAATGCTCACAAATCAGTTTCCGATCTCATACCAAAAGGAAAACAAAGAAAATGTCACTTTAGAGCGACACAAAAATGTAAAAAAAGTGCATACAATACAATAATTATTATTGTACCTGATAAACTGGAAATTCAGTTAAAAAATAACTGAAATAATAACTGATAGTTATGAATAAAAGAAGTTGGAGATTGAAGAAATGCTCATGATGTTAAATATTGTCTACAACTAAAATAGTTGTTGATTTATTAGTTGATTAATTTTTATGATGGTGAAAATAGTCCACAACTAAAACAGTTGACATATCTCTAACATAGACAATAATAGTTATTTATGTATTGAGAGCGTAAAACTCGACTTTATCGCTTGAATCACATAGACATTTTTTTCTACAACTGCAGTATTGGATACCAATACAATAAAGAGTTTTGTATCAATAATTTATCCAATTAATTTGATAAATCAATTAACAATAAAACATAATCATAATAATTCCAATATTATCATAATAATTCATTTTATAATGATTCATATTATTAGAATAAGATAAAACATAGTATCATTTGCAAAAAAATCTGGTTGAAATGAGATTTTAAAGGTGTCCCACAGTGTGAGATTCAATGCTCCAGCTCTATACACTACCGTGAGTTGTTAATACTGAAAGCGAAAAAGTAAGAACATGAATTGCTGTATCTTCAAAGATACGAAAAAGTAACTTTTGAGGTTAGTCTACGGTTTTTTAAATATTACAAAAAAATCGGTGGTCTTACCAAAAATCGTTACACATAAGTTTTTGCGCCTTCTTTCAATGAACTTGCATACCAAATTTCATCCAAATCGGACAATAACTGCGACTGTAACTGCGGTACAAACAAACAAAGAATCAAACAGACAAAAGCCGATCGAGTCGAAACTAATATATTTAGGAGGTTCTGGTTGAATGTTATGGCTTCATCTCAATCACTGATTCTTTAAGACTAGGTTGGGACGTTCTCTCGATCCTCCATTTATAATAGCCTACTGTGTCTACCTGTCGCTCATATGTGGGGTTCCTCTTAGTAAGGGATCTGTGACTACCACCACTATTTGCCAATATTCATCTTTCCAGTATTGTACAATATTGGGGACTCTACTTCCAAACAGTTTTCTTTCGGAGGAATGAATAATCAAGAGTTTGTACTTGAATAGGAAATGAAGCTCTTTCAATAAAAATTATTTTCCCTGACTCTCAGCTATGGAACTGATTTACGAACAAGACATACAGCAATTCATGTTCCTACTTTTTCGCCTTCAGTATCAACAACTCACGGTAGTGTTGGATCTCGAACTGTGGCACCCATGTTCGAATCTCATTTCGACCAGATTTTTTTGCAAACGATACTTTGTTCTATCTCATTCTAATAATATAAATCATTATAAAATAAATTATTATGAGAATATTAGATTCATTATTATTATTATTATTATTATCATTATTATTATTACTGGTAGTCCTGTGAACAGTAGACCTCGCTCAAGAATACAACTTTCAATCTAATGAGAATGGCCAGTACAGTAAATACAGTATATTGTGAAGATTTAGCCATGTCTTCTATTATTTTCTCCATTAAAAATGCTAGAGACACTGTTTCCAGAGACACCGGACTTATCAAGGAGGTACTTTTATATCTTCTCCATATTTACAATATTAATATATTTTACAACGTTTCTGATAATTAATTATAAGAAATCGGTCAACTGACGGAAAAATGGAATGTGCAGTAGGCAAATTAGACAATGAATCGTCTCACAGACGATGGTGAGACGGAAAATGATTCTAAATAAGATGGGTTTGTTGGTGACAATGATAGGAGGTTGCTAATGATGCTTTTCATGAAAAGAGAATTCAATCAGGACCTGACTAAATGTTATGGCTTGTTATGCCTATGCAGAATGTTAATGCTCACAAATCAGTTTCCGATCTCATACCAAAAGGAAAACAAAGAAAATGTCACTTTAGAGCGACACAAAAATGTAAAAAAAGTGCATACAATACAATAATTATTATTGTACCTGATAAACTGGAAATTCAGTTAAAAAATAACTGAAATAATAACTGATAGTTATGAATAAAAGAATTTGGAGATTGAAGAAATGCTCATGATGTTAAATATTGTCTACAACTAAAATAGTTGTTGATTTATTAGTTGATTAATTTTTATGATGGTGAAAATAGTCCACAACTAAAACAGTTGACATATCTCTAACATAGACAATAATAGTTATTTATGTATTGAGAGCGTAAAACTCGACTTTATCGCTTGAATCACATAGACATTTTTTTCTACAACAGCAGTATTGGATACCAATACAATAAAGAGTTTTGTATCAATAATTTATCCAATTAATTTGATAAATCAATTTAACAATAAAACATAATCATAATAATTCCAATATTATCATAATAATTCATTTTATAATGATTCATATTATTAGAATAAGATAAAACATAGTATCATTTGCAAAAAAATCTGGTTGAAATGAGATTTTAAAGGTGTCCCACAGTGTGAGATTCAATGCTCCAGCTCTATACACTACCGTGAGTTGTTAATACTGAAAGCGAAAAAGTAAGAACATGAATTACTGTATCTTCAAAGATACGAAAAAGTAACTTTTGAGGTTAGTCTACGGTTTTTTACATATTACAAAAAAATCGGTGGTCTTACCAAGAATCGTTACACATAAGTTTCTGCGCCTTCTTTCAATGAACTTGCATACCAAATTTCATCCAAATCGGACAATAACTGCGACTGTAACTGCGGTACAAACAAACAAAGAATCAAACAGACAAAAGCCGATCGAGTCGAAACTAATATATTTAGGAGGTTCTGGTTGAATGTTATGGCTTCATCTCAATCACTGATTCTTTAAGACTAGGTTGGGACGTTCTCTCGATCCTCCATTTATAATAGCCTACTGTGTCTACCTGTCGCTCATATGTGGGGTTCCTCTTAGTAAGGGATCTGTGACTACCACCACTATTTGCCAATATTCATCTTTCCAGTATTGTACAATATTGGGGACTCTACTTCCAAACAGTTTTCTTTCGGAGGAATGAATAATCAAGAGTTTGTACTTGAATAGGAAATGAAGCTCTTTCAATAAAAATTATTTTCCCTGACTCTCAGCTATGGAACTGATTTACGAACAAGACATACAACAATTAAATTATTTTCCACTCTGTCTCAGATTCAATTAACATTCTTATAACATCAATAATATGAATAAGTACATCAATGAAAAATACATCAAAACAGATACAAAACAAACAATACCAAAATAAGAATAAATACTTCAAATCAAATTCAAATGTGACATAGTAAAATAAGTCAATTACATAAGGTACAGTATTAAGACATTGTGGCCTAAATTAATCATTGTAACATTGCATATATTTTTATACATAGCCTAATTATCTGTAGTGCACTAACCTTTACTATAAAAAAACAGCCTACCTAATACTCATGAGTAATAATAATATGAATGACTGGTATTAAAATACTATATAGATTAGGCCTACTAATTGATTACCTTTTTAATGATCATTATTTATATTGCCCGTGATTTTCATTATTTATTCAATTACATAACGCTTTTTGAAATTTCAATTGAGACTTATGTCATCGATCTCTGTAAGATTTGAGTTTTGCTACTTAGTCGTCGAAATCCTTAATTATCACATGACAGATTTCTAAAATTCCTGGTTGAAAGAGCCATGCATAAAAAGTGCTGGTCTCCATTCTAAGAAACATATACCACATGCCATTCAAACTACGCATTCACAATTATTATTCAATCAAGCATGCAACAAGTTCGGACAATGGGCCTGTCCTTTTCGATCCTCATCTTTGTTCTTACTACCTGGAAACACTCAATACTGCAATACTGTGACTTATTACCATTCAAAATCAAGGAGAGAGCTTCTAAATTAATGACCACCCTGAAGCTGAATTTCGGAGAGGTCATTCACCCACGGTAGGGTAGCATATTTGGTGCAATAGTAATATATATATTAATATTTTTTTTTATTTTTTATTATATTCAATTGTATGTTGTTTTGTAAAGGAGACGAAACGGGGTTACCTGTAGTCTCAATAAATGAATGAATAATTCGAATGAACTCATAGTAATAATATTATCACACAATGTTGAATGATGTGAGAGAAGAGAATACTGTTCGGTAGGCCCTACCTACCTCTGTACAACGCGAATTATCCAGTAAAACATGGTAGTTGATAAAAGGCACTACAAGATAATTAATTTGGCAATCTATTCGTATCGTAGGGCCTGGTGTCATGGAGACAGAGAGGCAATGGAAGGCCGAGTTTAATATTGTCGTAGCTTAGTGATTTACGATCGAAGATGCGACTAGGAGCTTGTGCGGAGTGTTGTTACTGTTGCGAGCGCGCCCCTATATAATTATTTTCTTAATACTGAACATTTTGAAACTCCATTCCTTAACCACCCCATATCACTTGTTTCCTCTCACGATCATTCAATAATCATCTTTATTTTCTCTTTTCTTTCTCATTCTCTCTCACTAAAGCAATTATGATTCAGTTTCCTCCTTCACTACCACATAAAACACGGAAATCACTATGCTAGAATAGATCGTTCGGGGGAGACAATGAGTTATGTGTGTATACGTTGACTTGATCCTAAGATACACTCAATTTCTTGACAAATATCCTTGGAAATGTACAGTGCTCTTTGAATAATTGATGATCTCAATATCATCAACATGTTCAAAAATCAACCATTTTCTTGTAAGTTTGCTTGTGGTTGAATCAATATTAACTCACCCATAATGATAGAGCTCTTCTAAATGATTCAATTCATAGTTTTCTAAAAGAATTCAAATACACGAGAACTTCGGGAATCCAGACGTTAAAAATCATTATCGAATACCAATCATCCATATAATTGGTAAATTATAATTTACGTATAATGAACGCATAATGAATATTTTGTTGATTATCTTAAAATGTGATGTAAGAATTTTCAACAATTGGAACTCAAACGATATTCAATCAACTCAAATAATCAGATTAGACCTTTCAACTACAAAGTACTGTATAGCATTTCTGATTGTATTGTCAAGTTTCTCAATAACCTCACTGTTTGTAATGATAACACTCAACATCGGGTTTCTTTCAAACGAGTAGAATAACATGTTACTAGTCACTTGTAACATTATAAAATTCCAGTTGTGAATGAATTTTCAATAATGTTGAGCCCTGCATATATTTCCTCAATCTCATTTGAAAAACATTGACCCATGTGAAATAATCAGATCTAGAATGAAATTCATCGATGAAAAATAAATAATAATGGTAGTTCCATTAGTAACCAACTCTCACCATTTGTCATAAATGTTAATGAACCAAACATTTTTACATGGAAAAGTTGTAGATTGTGGATGTAATAGTTGCAACTATTCTTGATCATGCACTTTGATCGATCAATTATCGCATATATAACGCAATAGTCATTTCTGAAAGAGTTTCACAATAGCAACGTCAATATCACCCCAATTTTCCAAGAATAACCAAAAAACCATATTTTTCACTGTTCATTAATGTATTGATCTAAAAAATTACTCTTAACAGTGAATGATTCCAGTGGACCCAGTGGAAATTTCAGTATGAATATGAGATTGAAGAGGCAATTAATTATTTATTTGGTGAACTTTTCCCGGAAAATAGTTAACATTGACTGATTTCGGAAGATGAGGTGGACTTTTCCGGGAAGAATGTTGATTATTTTGTATGGTATTTCTCTCAATGAGGTGTATTTCAAAACCAATTGGGGAAATTTGTAGGCCTACTCAAGTGAATTTCCACTTACTAAAATAGATTTTCCATCAATTAGCTCGGGAAACATTGACTAAAATTCACCGTTCGTAGTCTTTAAAGCTTTGCCACCATCAAATCAAATGCTATTAACAAGAATTCAGAGAAACGAAATTATTCTCTGTTTTTGAAATAGAACACAATTGAAGTGGTTCTTTGACTCTGTCATTGAACTTGATAAGAAAGAGATTTCATAGAACTGACGTCACTTTCACAGTGCGTCGCTTCATAACGTCCTCTTGTTGATGGAGAAAAAGTGTATACACTCCAATATTGCGTTACTAAATTTCTCACAGAAGATCGAAGACGTAGCATTATATTGATATAATTATACATTTCATTCACAAGACTTGTTTCTCCAATAAAAAGTGAAGAGTTTAGTTATCCTACAATTTATGTACAGTATTCCCCCACAAAAAAAAGCGGAAGACAATGAAACCCTTCACTTTTGTTCTTTCATGTAAAATTGTTTAGTGACCATCAAACTCAGAGATTCATGAAGTTCATGAATACGATAATTAACAAAATAGTTGAGAAATTGTGCTTGGTGACCTGAAACTGCTGAATATACGTAAATCTGTCTACTGGTGACGACGAGGACTATTTAGCGACTTTATCGAGAACACGATAATTATTTGGTGTGCAATTTTTCAATAATGGAATACTTCCATTGAGATACGACCTGAAGCTACAACGATGAATCTAATGGAACTCATGTCACTGATGCATACATATTCCAGACACAACCTGATTGCACAAAATTATTCATTCATCACTGTACGGGGCTCAGAGCGTTATTTGTCTGATTGGGAATGTATTGAACGGTGTGATTGCTCATCAAAATGACACTTCCTTATTCTACAAAACTGGTCCAGCAAAATCGCAGTCAATAGAGCTTCCATTTGATAAGAAAATCTTTAATGTTCAAAAAGTGGAGTTTGGTCACCCTAGCATGCATTTCTAATCGTTTCCTCGGTTTTCAATATGAAATTCAATGATTCATGGATTTGATTTGTTCCGTAACATGAAAATTAAGTTTGAAAATAATTTAAAATCAACATGTTTCAATTAAGATTGTATCGGCTACACTGGAGCACTTAATTTTCTTAACATTATGTTTTTATCATTGAAGGCAGAATGAATAGATATCATCCTCCATGAAGAGTCAACATGAGAAAAATCACTGGAAACATTTTATGTCGTACAATAGCCGTCAATTAATTCATATCTCGAATAGTCCAATTTATCCCCATTTGTCGGTATTAACTTGAAATATTCTTTCATGTCAGATTGAGCATTGCGTAAGAATAAAGATGTATTAACCTTATAAAACATAGTGTATTTATCGATGATTCTACAATTAAAAAATATGAGCTTGTATCTCGATAATTCAGAATAACAGAAGAATATCACCACCCGATGTTTGCTTCATTTATGTCTGTTGTAACAGAGCTAAGTTCATGTTCAGTATATGAATCTACTATATTCACCAATAGCAGAAAATGAAGTCTACTGATGGATCAGGTGAAACATAGCCTGCAGAAGTGTGCATAATCAACCTCAACAGAAAAACAACTCCATGATAATAATGCAACTTGGAAAAGCTCAAAGAAAAACAATATGGATAGACAAATCAGAAGAAAACTCATGTTCCCTCCTAGATTTCAAAGAGTACCATTTCTCCATTCAAATCATGTTCTTTCGAATGCTTGTAGATTTCTCTGTTGCATTTTGTATGTGGAATATTCTACAGTGAACATTCGTATGCACATGAGTTGGAGAATATGAAAACACAATTTACACAGGATTGCATCGAGCGCCGTAGGTGTACATTTGAATATCTATATTTTGTTTGCACGGGCAAACAAGGTAAATTCAACAGTAGAGGAGATGCAACGTTATTTGGTTACTAACGGACATGGAAAGAGGTCAGGTTTTTGGTTGAACTGAGTAAATAATCGGCTAACGGCTTTCACACACTACACACAATAATTCCGCTAGCGCTTGCAGCTTGATTTGATGCTCGCCGACATTCCCTGTGTATTTCTCCGACCACCTTGGCAAGCGTTTCAGTCTGTTTAATTGAAATTTGGCACACAAGGTGACAGTGAAAACATTCAGCTATGAGCTGAATCAGCATAACTGGAATATTTCTGTTGTAGAATAAAGCTTGAATAGAAGCATCGTACGGAATATTTGGCATTCGTGGAACGCTCACTTGTTTCATTGTTGTAATTTTGTATTCTGGTAAATTATTTCGCACAAAGCTTTCTGAGTCAGCACTCAATTTATTCAACCTTTGTTAATTAGGTTGATGTTATTTTCACTCTAATAATTGATAACATCGTGAAGGTTGCTCAAACTTTTATCAACATAGAATCGAAATAGACTTGCTTCTATGTTCTTTTTGTCCCATATACATGAAATAATAATAAAAGTCAAAAACATGTTAAAGCCACAAACATGCTCGCTGTGCCAGTCCTCTTCTACTCATTTGGAGTGGTCAAGTGGAACAGAAACGAGCTCCAGGAACAGGACAGGGAGACTCGAAAAAGGATGCACATGGAGAGGAGTCTGCATCCCCGCTCTTCTGTTGACAGAATACACCTGCCAAGACATGAGGGAGGCAGAGGTTTGCTTGGTCTGGAGAATCTGCACAACAGGGTGGCCATACAGTTTTCCTACAGCATAAAAAGATGCTCTGACCCCCTGATGCAATTGATCCATGATCATGAAGTTGCAGGGGTGGGGGCATTCCTATATAAGGCCAGCACAGCATGCCACAGATGCCCTTGGTCTCGATTTCAACACTGAGTGGAAGGAAGGGCTTCAGCCTAATCAACTAAGGGCTAGAGTAAAGACTGCTGAGTCTAGACTTCTTTTGCGGCAGCATAAGGACAAGTCCTTGCATGGTGTCTTCTATAGGCATATTGAGGAACAGGGCTTGTCCAAAACGCTGACTTTTGCTTTTATGAAGTCAGCAGCCCTGAAATCTGAGACTGAGGGTTTCATACTGGCATGTCAAGATGGTGTAATCAACACCTTGTCATACCGTAGCAGAGTAATGCACATGGATGTCCCAGATATCAGTTGCAGGGTGTGTCATAGAGCACCAGAAACGATCATGCACATCTTATCATCGTGCTCTGTTCATGCAGCTGTCGGCTACATCCATAGACATAATGCTGCTCTGCAAGTGCTCTATTACCATCTTAGACACTCATATGGTATCGACAAAACACCAGTGCTGCCTTATGCCCCAGGGGAGATTGAGTCTGTTGTGGGGAATGAAAGGTGCCAAGTGTATTGGAATTACTCATTCTCCACCACCAGGCTTTTAAGAGCCACAAAGCCTGATGTTGTCCTCCTTGACATAGTGGCAAAGACAATGTATGTGATCGAGTTCTCAGCACCAGCTGGAGGCAACATTGTCAGCAAGGAAGAGGAAAAACAGGCAACATATCAAGACCTATTAATAGAGCTGCGCAGGTTTAACCCAGGCTATTCCATAAGAATGGTGGTGTTGATTATAGTAGTTTTGGGTGGCATGAGACCCTCGTTTTTGGTCAACCTTAAAACCATTCCAGCATGTGAGAGAGCTGCCACTGCACTCGCAGGTCAAATGCAGAAGGCTGTCATCCTTGGTTCATTACGTCTACTCAGGGCAAACGATTTAATGGTAACGGACCCAGTATGATTGTTTACCATATGGACATGTGGAGCAGTCACTCTGGAAAAATCGCTTGTCACTCTCCTTTGGGGGTCGGAGCCCAGGGGAAGAGTGCTCAAGTAAAACCTCAAACAGGATAATAATAATAACTTTATTCTCGAAAAGAAAGCACAAACAATAATTACAGAATCTGCAAAAAAGAAAATGAAATGATATGTTGGCAATAGAAGTAGAAGTAAGAATAAAATGCCTATATCATACAGTATCTATTTCAAAATACAAACAGCCCCTATCAAAATAAACATCAAAATTAACAGAATAGCAAAAGTAAAGGAAAGTTAGTATAACAGATGAACAAAAATGAAAGAATGGAATGGCTGTCCAATCAATAATGAAAAAACAATATATATAATAATAAGAAAGAAAAACTGTATATTAACATAACAGAATATTTCATTGCAC
>NC_052506.1:47715875-47805875 GCF_014356525.2 Nilaparvata lugens | reverse complement strand
TTATCTGCATTCTCGATGATAATAATTTCATAGCATTTTTATGCAAAGCGCACTAATTGTCCTGGAGTACTGTGTGCTTCCTAAAGCGGCTATTTATGGATTAATGAATCAATGAACTCAAAGCGTTATAGCGATGAAAGCCTGTACATTCACAGTTGCACATACTTGATATATGAACAGCACTAGTTGCAAGTTAAAATCATCAGCCATTGTTGATTGGACTCGAATATTGATTTGATTAATCATAATAATTAGAATAGAATGGAGGATGCAGTCCTTCTTTATAGATTTGCCTTTTATAGATTCTGTTTCAGTTGTTATGGAACGTCAGTGTGTGGTTTTGAATAATTTTCCCTCTTTCGAAGTATCATCTATAATAAAATATTATGATGTTCATTATCTGAATACCTCAGGAATCTGAATTATGAAGGTATTGGAAGTTTTATTGAGAAAAATACAATACTTTCATAGTGAGCTATTTTTGATTCATAATTCCCTTTCATTCATCGAATTGGAATCATCATGAAAATAAATGAGAATAAAGAGATTTAAGCTATAGAATAATATCGAGTAAATTGATAAAAAACCTAAATTTCTCTCTGAATCTCAATTTATTATTCCTCTCATCTTTCATTCCAAAAAAATGGAATCAAATGGATGGGGTCTCATGTATAGATGTATAGTATCGTAGTGGATGTGTGATGGACGAAATTATGGAATTAGTCTTGAGTGAATAATGTGCACCAGTTACTCAAGCTACAGTACGATGATGAATTATTGTACTACAAGTGAGACTTATATATTTTGCTCTCACTCCTAATCCTTTTCAAGCTCAGTTTCTTAGTGTATTCTTTGGCTGAGGCTTATCAGTTCGCAGCCAGTAACCGTCCGTATGAGAATTAAGAGCGCAGAGTTATTGGGGTGGCGCGCAAGAGAGGCGTTCGTCGCCAACCCAAACCGGGTCAGAATTTACATAGTTAAACGTGGGCTTTGCACCCAGCTTCCTTCATTGCAATGCACCCGATATCTTCATCTCACGCTTCAAGTCAAATGTAAATTCCAGCTACATTATTATTTTTTGAATAATTGAGGACTGCCAACTGAAAGAGCTGGCATTCTATTCCCAATTATCATCTTTTCAATTTCCTTCTCTTCTTATTAGCTCATAATAGAAAAGTTACATTCAACTTCAAAGCTCTCAAATACTGATAATTGGAATTGAATAGAATAAAATTGGAATATTGATTCTGTTCTGAACAAAGCTCAGGCTAGAGCTACTAGAGGACTGTAATTTACTATTCAAATAATCAAATACAAACAAGGGGCAAAATTTAATCTTTAATTTGAGCCAGGTTATTTGTACAGTTAAACTCTGCATTAATGAACAATAAAAAAGAGCAAAAACTCACCAGATTTAACCCAATATTGTCTACTTGCCCTTCGAAGCCTTTATTAGGTGTTTTGGTCAGATTCAGGGTGGGAAAAAATCTGGGAAAAGACAGGTTTGCTTCCGGGCAGCCTTTTCACGTTCAGCTTGCAGGCTCTGCACTGTATTTCGAACAAAGCTCAAACTGGATTCTTTATAAATTCCAATCCGATTCAAATTAATTCAATTTAACACTATTTACGCTGTTATACTCATAATTCACACACACTACACTCAAACAATTATCTACAAGAAATTTCCGATCGAAATTACATGACAAAAATACAAACTCGGTCTTCACAACCACGGGGACGAGACAAGACAAGAGAATGGAACAAGAATGACTGGGGCTTTTTTTTCTCGACAAGCCAAACAGCTGGACGGTCGGCACTGGTGCCAACAAGCCTGCTATTGGCAGAACTGTAGTCAGGGATTTGGCGCTACAATTCGAATGCTCTGGCCAAACCATACCCCCGCCTCTGAAAAACTATTTTTCAGCCAAGCTGCAAAAACTGAAAAAAACCACAGAAAGGAAAAAATCCAGACATGCTAAAAAGAACAAAACACCAAAACCAAAAAACACAACACGAAGAAAAAATGCAACAAGCACAACAACTATTGAGTTGGGAGTGGATACAATTCTGTTACTGGTCTTTTATAAATACCAGTTTTTAGGCGAACACTCGCCACTCGAACCTCGCCGTCACTTCCCGGAAACACTTGCTCAATGACACCCAGTGGCCACTGCAATGGAGGTGTGTTTGGTTGGTCTACTACCACAACCGTTCCCACACTGATAGAAGTGGGTGATTTCAACCATTTTTTACGACTTTGAAGTTCGTGCAGGTACTCTCTTCTCCATTGGTTCCAGAACGATTGAATAAGTTGACCAATCAATTCATACCTGGTGAGACGATTCACAGGGACGTTGTCCACGTCCCGCATGGGAAATGATTTCAATGGTGTTAGAGTCAAAAAGTGCGCTGGGGTTAAAGCCAGCAGTTCACACGGATCCTCACTCAGTACACACAGGGGGCGGGAATTCAGGACACCTTCAATCTGCACCAATACAGTGTTCAGTTCCTCATGGGTGAGAAGTTGATTGCCAATTACTCGGAACAGATGCAACTTTACAGATTTGACATTTGCCTCCCACAGACCTCCAAAATGCGGTGAACCAGGGGGAATGAATTTCCATTCAATTTTGTGTTCGGCGAGTTGACTAGTCAATGTGGTTTGAAACTCGGATGAGTTCAAAAGTTGAGATATTTTTTGCAACTGTTCCTTGGCACCTACAAAATTAGTACCACAATTGGAATACATCACACGACAGGGTCCACGACGTGACAAAAAACGACAAAACGCAGCTAAAAACATGGGCGTTGATAGATCCGATACCAACTCAATATGTACTGCCTTTGTTGCCATACACACAAACAGACAAATGTGGGCTTTCAAAGCACAAGGATTACGACGTCTCGTCATAGTAATATGCAAAGGACCAGCGTATTCCACACCACAATTTTCAAATGGTTTGCATTTTGACACTCGACGAACAGGCAGGTCACCCATTTTTGGAATTATTGCGTTATTACTAGGTCGAACACGGAAACAACGATTACACTTAAAAACACAAATACGAATAATAGAGCGAGCAGACAGTATCCAGAATTTCTGTCTGATCAAGGACAACAATAACGAAGGTCCAGCATGACAGTTCTTCTTGTGATGATAATCAATCAACATCGATTTTGTGTGTCGATTTCGAAGCAGACAACTCCTTGGCTATCTTGGGATTGAATTGGCAACCTAGTACTGATCTGTTTCAGTTTTCAGTCAAGAGTGGTGAGGTCGTCGCTACTAAGCGTTCTATTCTGTCAGTGATGGCTTGTATCTATGATCCACTTGGTCTCTTGTCACCGTTTACATTATTTCTCAAATGTCTTGTCCAGAAACTGTGGAAATTAGGAGTGGATTGGGACGAGAAGCCGCCTGAGTCTATATGCACTCTTTGGGAGAATTGTCAAAAAGAGTTGCCTCTATTATTGCAATTTGCTGTTCCACGTCATGTTGGTTTGTTTCAGGATTCTCACATCAGTTTGATTGGTTTTTGTGATGCATCATTGTCTGGTTATGGTGCAGTTATCTATGTGAAGTCGCAGAAGGAGAGCGAGGAGCCAAGAGTTGTATTATTGTGTTCAAAGTCCAAGGTAGCACCATCTAAAGTTGTTTCAATACCTCGTTTGGAGTTGTGTGCGGCACTCTTGTTGGCAGAACTCATGAATTCAGTAGTCACTATTATTAGTGAACGTTGTCATGTGTCTCGTATTGTCGCACTCTCTGATTCGACAGTCACCTTGTGCTGGATTAATGCTCCATCCGCGAAATGGCAAACTTTTGTTGGTAATCGCGTCGCAAAAATACAGGATTCTTGTATACAGGAGTGGATGCATGTTGCCGGAATTGAAAATCCCGCTGATTGTTTGTCTAGAGGTTTATCACCAGTTGAGCTTGTGAACTTTCCGTTGTGGCTCTCAGGTCCATCATGGATAGCAGAGGACGAATCCGATTGGCCCGTCCGAACTCAAATGGAAGAGATCGTGGATCCACCGGAGGCGAAAAAACCGTCAGTGTTGACAGTCACAAAATCTCCTGATTGTAACAGCAATGCAATATATTCATTGATTGGTCGTTGTTTGGATTATGGTCGTCTTTTGAGAATTGTAATTCTTGTTCTCAAATTCTTACAAATCTCACCCCAATCAGAAGAATCAGATTTCGATGTTGCTGAGAGGTATCTATGTAAAGTGGTACAGAAGATACATTTTTCATCTGAATTCGTGCAATTAGAGAAGGGAGAGGATTGTTCTATGCGCCTACGTCGCCTGTCTCCATTCATTGATAAAGGTGTGATTCGCGTCGGCGGTCGTTTGTCTCATGCTGGACTGGAATTTGAGACTTGTCATCAGATGATCTTACCAAAATCCGACGCTTTGTTGACAAAAATACAAACTCGGTCTTCACAACCACGGGGACGAGACAAGACAAGAGAATGGAACAAGAATGACTGGGGCTTTTTTTTCTCGACAAGCCAAACAGCTGGACGGTCAGCACTGGTGCCAACAAGCCTGCTATTGGCAGAACTGTAGTCAGGGATTTGGTGCTACAATTCGAATGCTCTGGCCAAACCAGATTCAAAATATTAAGATCGACCTCAGAGAGAAATTAAAACATCATTTCAGCAATCACAAATTTTTCAATTCAATTATTATGGAATAAAATATTCCTAGGAATATTGTAACGCTCCAAGGAAAATTGTAAATACTGTAAACGCTCATTACGATTGAAGAAAATCAATTAAGTCATTCATTTCTGTTTCTTACTATCTTACGTTGATAAAATTTGATTCATGCTGGAGAACTTTGAGCATCGCCAAGCAGCAAGCGATGAAGTGAAATTCCCTCCCATGTTTATTTTCCCACGGTTATTCGAAAGCAGCTGGTATACATCGCTCCAAAGATTGTAAACTGCAACCCGAACGAGCTCATCGGTGTACCTATTAAGTTTGTACCAATAAATATTGAAAACTGGATACTTTATTTCCATCTTAATATTTTATGAGTTCAAAATTTTTTTCAGCTTTTAAAACTATTCATTATTGTCAGGATTAATAAATTCACAATTGAATTGAATTGAATTGAATTGAATTTATTGCCAAAATTACAAATACATATTTGTACAATATTAATCACAAGAGTATACAATACAAATAGACATTGATTTTAACTTGAGTACCACAATATTATCAATGTAATATTTGGCACTGCCAACATAAGAAACCTTGTGTGTTGGCAGTGAGTTGCAGTTCACTTATAATTCTGCTTCAAGTACTTTATATACAATTCAAATTTCATAATGTTAGAGAAAGTATTACAGTAATTTACAAAAATCGCAAAAGCTTGGAAAAAAAACAAAACTTAAGAATACTACATATTATATGATAAAGTGATATCCAATTAATTATTGTGACGTCTTGAGGCCATCATGACAGTTAATCTTTCAAAAAGAGAAAATAAATACAATAAAACTAATCTCCTGCAAGATACGTGGGACAATTACATACCAGGTTCAAGAACCTGAAACTGAAATACCATCGTTCACAGTTTCTAGTAACAATGCTTGTTGGGTACAATACTATACTTCATACAACTATTTTGAAGAATATATTCTGCTCAATCCAATATTCTATACTTTTAAGTGAATTACGTGAGATTTTTTCATCTATAAAATCGTTTGGAATCTTATTTATAATGTAGTTACAATAATATGTAAATTGGTGCCTGCATATGGTTAGCTTGATGAGTTCTGTGTTAAATCTATTGTTAGGACGTGTATTATGGGGTGAAATATGTGTAGCAGAATTCGATTTATTCTTATTGATATAGAGTATTATGTTTTTCATATAATTCTGTCTTATTGTCGGGACCTTAAATTCAAGAAAAATTTCCCTACTAGGATAGAGTCGTGGCTTTCCTAATGCAGCTCTTATAATTTATGTTTTTGTAGGATAAATAATTTTTTTAAATGTGTATCATATGCAGCCCCCCATACTTCATTAATGTATTGAAATAATGAGTGAGCATACTCAAAGTTATTTTTTCATATAATGTCTTTGTTTTCGATTTTATTTATTTTGTAAAAAATGTAAATGAGGTATTTCAACTTTGAGCACAAATAGTCTATGTGTTTGTTCCATTTTATAAGTTGATCCAAGAGTATACCAAGATATTTAATTGTGTGCACCCTTTCTAATTTTTTATGTACTCCTGCATTATCCATAGTGTTTTCATTGCGATTATTTGTTGTTCCTATTGTAAGATTTAAATCTGTTGCTGGTTGTCAAGTTATATTGGGTGAAAAGGTGATATACTTAGTTTTGTCAGCATTTAAAGTCAAGATATGATCTTGCAGCCATTTTTTTACTATTATTAAGTTCCTATTTGCCATATTGAATGTTTCTTCCCAGCTTTTGCCACTGAAGATCAATACAGTGTCATCTGCAAAAGACAGGGTGGTGCAATTTTGGAGGTTTAGTTCAAGTAGGTCATTCACATACAACAGAAAAAGAATTGGTGATAACACAGAACCTTGGGGCAAGCCGAACCCTGATGTATATTTAATATCAGTTTGACCATGGAGATTTAGGAATTGTTTCCGTTCAGTTAGGTAGGAAGAAAATAAATCATTTGCTATGCCTCCAATTCCAGATCTGTCTAATTTTTTTAATAATATATTGTGAGGTATGGTATCAAAAGCCTTTGATAGATCCATGAATACTGCAAGAGGTTTTCTATTGCTATTGAAATTGTCAATAATTATTTTGTTCAGGTGGATGACTGCATCTTTAGTAGACTTTTTTTTTTGAAAACCAAATTGCTTTTCATTTATTATATTCTCTTTTTCCAAAAAACACATAATTCTGTTTTTTATTATTTTTTCCAATGTTTTTGAAAGGTTGCTTATTAGGCTTATAGGTCTATATTTTTCTGGTTTATTCAAATCTCCGGATTTAGGTATTGGGATGATTCTGGCTTCTCTGAATTTTTTTGGGAAATATCCTTCATTTAAACATTTCTTAAATATATGTTCTAAGGGTCCAGTTATGTAGTGAGAGATTCTTTTTATGAAAGGTCCTGTGAAGTTATCTGGTCCTGGTGTAGATTTGTTTTTCAACTGATTTATAATTGTAATTATTTCGTTTGTGTTTGTGGGGTTCAGAAAGATACTGTGTCGACATAAATTTGATAGTGATAAGGGAACTGGGATATCGTTAACATTTCCTGATATTTTTTTGGCAAATGATACACCTACATTAGCAAAGTAATTGTTAAGTATATCTGCATCTAGGCTTATTTCTTTTGTGTTTTTCTTCATTTCAAGCAGCTCGTGAATGTATTCCCAAGTTTTCTTGGAATTATTCCTATTTTCGTCAAACTTCTCATTGAAATAATCTATTTTCGCTTTTTTTATTAAATTATTCAAAGTATTTCGGTAGTTCTTGTAATGGGTTTGCAATTCAATATTGTTTGGCTGCCGAGAGAGTTTCCTGTGTAATTTGTCTCTTTCTCGAATTGAATTGATTAGACTGGGTGTAATCCATTTTTTTACTGGTTTATTTTTTTTACTTAGTCTGATTGTTTTTGTTCTTTTATTTGTAAGTTGTGTTAATTTTTCTATGAAATTGCTAACCATTGCATCGATATTGTCGGTGTTGTAAACATCAGCCCAGCTTTCAATCTGTAAGTCAGCTATTAATCCGTCGAAATCAGTTACAGTTTTGGTCCATAATTCCCCTGCTACCGCGTTATTTTTCAAGGCTTCACTCAAGTGTAGTGAAATACTGTAGTGACCTGTTATATTAGTTTTAATAATAACGCCATGTTGCAGGTCTCTATTGTTTGCCCCCTCCTTAAAAAATATGTGGTCTATGCAGGTACCATTTCCATTCACCATCTTTGTCGGCTTATTGATGTAGGATTCAAATCCATTGATATGCAGAGTACTCAAGTACTCTGCATATTAAGATTTATATCGCCCATTAAAATTACATTGGTAGTGTCCTTTATTCTGTTTAAACAAGAGTCTAGACTTGATATGAAATTATTAATGTTGGTAGCTGGGGAGCGATAAATTAAAATTACTGTATATTTAACGTTATCAATTAAACACGTTATACAGATGGAATTCAATTCTTCGATATCTAAATCGATAATTTCAAAATGAAAATTCTTGTCAACAAATAAACATATCCCATCACACTTTGAATGTTCACTTTTGTTCTGTACAACATTATACCCTTCAAGACCGTAAGTGAAATGAGCATCATCCTAGCCCAGTCAATGAAGGTCCAAAAAAGCAGTTTCGATTCGAAAATTAAATAAAAGCTGAATTTCTCACTATCGATAGAACCCCCCCAGAGGGTCATTCTCCCAAAAGTCCCAAAAAATCCCCTTGGAGCTATCCCCTCCAGCCCCCTAAAACATGAAAAATGCAGGTAAACACCGGAAATCAATTATCTCTGTAACCATTGATCGGAAACAGTTCTATTATATGCCATTCGATTCGTTACATTATGAACTATGATATTAGTCTTATTCATCTTTCCAATAAAATCAACAGTTTTCTTGATAAAATTATATATATGTAAAAATTTAGGGGGTTTGTGATTTGATTTTTTTGTTTTCTTCGATTAACTTCGAAACAAGTTGTTTTAAAGAAAAATGAGCCGAATAATTAATGTAGCCACACTCATTGCAAATCCATTGATGTATATTGTTATGTATTTGCGATCCGATTTGACGCTGTGGAAGGGGAAACAGTCGACGCGGAACGGCGCGGCTGACTCTCTTAGCAATAGTAAACAGCAAACTGGAAATCAATTATCTCTGTAACCATTAATCGGAAAAAAATCTTATGTCATTCGATTCGTTACATTATGGACTAAAATATTAGTCGTATTCATTACCTCAATAAATCAAACAATTTCCTTGATAAAATAATATATATATATATATTGTAATATTACATTTCTCTTCTCACATTTGAATCGAATCTTCAATTCGAGATCTATGGAACTTTATAGTAAATGTCAGAGTCATCAATAGACGGATAAACTTTTTGACGGAGAATTTATTATCGTAAATGTTTGTTGCATTGTTCCATGGTGTCACCGAGGCAGGGTTAACAAATTACTAGTTAAATGGTTTATTTAAATCGAGATATATATAAAAATTTAAAATAACATTTTCAAAATAAAGTTTTATTGAGAACAGATGTAGAATGTGAATTCTAAACTTATAAGTTATAATTTTTTGGTGACGTGTATGTAAAAATCGATACTGAGCGAGGCGTTGTCTTCGTGACTTGCAACTTGTTTTTTCCTGTTCAGCCCTTCTCTAGAAAAATGGCTGGCTACAAGTGTTGTCGTGGAGTTTTGCTCTAAATCATTTTCGTTTATTAATGTTTTAAATTGAGTTTTATATAAATTTTTGTGCTGTTTTGTTCAGATTTAGCTGTTAGTGTAGTCAAGCCAATAGCCACTGTGTTTCAACTGTAAACTAGATAAGTATTTTAGTTCGTAGTTACTCTGAAATAATTAGGCTTAAGATATATTTTTCTTTATGTCTTTGTGTAAATTCATCTGAAGATTATAAGTTAATTTGCTCTGAAAACTGGATTTCTCATTCATAGGCAATAGATCCGTTCACAGTTTATCAAGAATCTATTTTATTGGAACCGACAACTATCCCTAGGTTGATAGGTGTTAAATGCTATTCCAACTGTTTAAGGAAAAATTGGTAGCACGGCAATATATATATATATATTGTGTGAAGCTTTTCCTGGGGGGAGTCACTCTCACCTCCAAGGATAAGTCGATACACGTAGGGTGAATCTTGCACTGAATCAACTGTGTTGAGGTTATAAATTTTGTAACTGCGTGCATGGACGCTAAGTGTACACCAGACTGATTGATTCACTACAAGATTCAATACAATTGTCGGAATCGCAGGAGGCCTAAACGCTCGCTCACCCTTGATTCTTCTTATGACAGATTGTATGGTGATGAAATTTTCATAAGTAGTGTAGCGGACGCTAAACACTGAATACGGATACCTTAAAATTATTACCTGTGAAGAATGAGCATATAAAATCATACAGGTCGAGCAAAAATCCCGATGTAGATAATTTACGGGACTGCGTCTCTAATAAGTTCTGAAGGATTAGAATACGGTACTTGGACCAAATATCGTTCAGAATATATTTCGAGAACAGAGTCTTGCCGGGTTTTAAGCTCTATTGTAGGAAATTATATGATCTCTGGCTGCATCTGCTGTACTGTTGATGTATTCGCTCCTAAGTCGAGGTTGGTAACAGATAAAAGCTGATATATGAGCAGGTAAGGACAAAGAACAAATATCTCGATCTGACCCCACTCACTACATCCACTTAGACCTGTTCCAATATCCAGCTTAATTCAATTATTTCAATGATCGTATTCGATCGGTTCTTGATGATATAGAACGTATCAGACACAATAATTGACAGGCTTAAGAAATAATCGAACTCAGAAAACGAATTAACAAAATTGAAATATATTATAATAAAATATATGATCTCACAGTGCAGATTCAGAATATGATTTACAGATTGAAAGTGGTTTAACATTAACAAAAAATGATTAGCAATTTTCTTGTACTTGCATGATACCATGCATGATCCAACAGGATTTTACAATTGATAAAAGTTAACAGTTTTGAAAAAATAGTGAAAAATGAATAAAAAATGTTTTTTAAAATTGTTCGGGGTCGTGGTTCTGGCAGCGGAGGATAGTTAATCAACTACAAGTTCTTATAAATTCTATAGGAATAAATTCTAGGCTCTTAATAACTAAAAGCGCTTGTCGGCGTGGCCAATAATTTAACGAAGAAAATTTTATATTTTTCTACACTGAAATATTTTCGAAGCGTAGATTGTGGCCCCTTTAAAATTATAACTCACGTGAAATTCCTTGGCGGTCGTGGTTTTCTTCTTCAGATCAAAATCGTTTGATCGGCGGTGGTCCAAGCTTCGGTCTCAGCACGTGGGGAATTTTAATTTAATATTTCCTTCACCAAATTAATTAAGGGATAATTTAACTTTAAACTTTTAATTTATCGATTGATGAAAATAGATTTACAAATAACAAATAGATTAGCCTAAAATATTGGCTCACAAATAGAAACACATAAAATCGAACGAAAATCTTACAGATAGGTCTTGGTAACTTTAACGAGGTCTGAACGGTGAAGATTTCAAAAGGGAAGTGAAACGTCTTCTTCTAAACTTCTTGGCTAGAGCTTTCTTTCTGAGAATCTCGGTATAATGAATTTGCATGAAAATTTGCCATTGGTAGAACGATTGTGACATAGATGTGACGTCAGTGGCAAGCAATAGAATATAATTCCTTTAATTACGATAATAATCCAATTTATATAATTCCTAAAACTGCTTAATCTCCTAGACATAGTTCCTCTTATACAATGTATATGTGCTAGCGTATATGATAAGGCAGGTTTGTTGTCTGATAGTAGATTAACATGTGTTATTTTCAAACGATCACCTTTTTGATGCTATTTCTATGCACTATGATTGGCTTAGACTTGCCAAAGAGGTTTAATCACCATGTGGTTCAGTTGAAATAATAATTAATAAATTAATATTCTTATACAATTTTTATTATGTCTGAGATTGTTATAATTAATTTCTGCTGTTTTTATCAATAATATAATGTTGATGTTATGACCTAGTTAGTTACAATAATACTTGACATAAAAATATAATTTTTTAAATAATAAATAATTTCAACAATAATACATACATTTTATTTTTTATTCGAAATTCTTGGTCCTTTATTGATAGTTTTTTTTACTTTTTAGAAATAGTATTATAGCTTGCATGAATCTGGCATGACATTTTAAAATACGTTGAATCAGTCAGCTGTGTTTGAGCTGCTTTAAAACATCTGATCGGTAGTAAACAAAGTGTAACCTCAAAATTCATAGCAATTCATAAATGGTTCGTGCTTTATTTGCAGAATAATTATTATAATTTTATTAAATAATTTTCTAGAAAATATGCAGTACAGAACGGTACTCTTATCTAATATACAGTTACTGATAAGTAAGCTTTATCACTCGGTCGCTAACTATTCCTTTAGCAAATTCTTTCATTTTAAAAGGTAATCACAATTTTCTCTCTCCTCATGAGGTCTATTTAAAAAATTCATCACAATATATATATATATATATATATATATATGTAAAAGAATTAACCGGGTACATCCGTTTGTTTTGACTTACTTGAGTCTGACGTTTCGTCGCCATCGCACGATCCGTGTGGATCTCGACGCCACCCTCAGAAGATGTCGTCTGCGATGGCGACGAAACGTCAGACTCAAGTAAGTCAAAACAAACGGATGTACCGGTTAATTCTTTTACATATAATATATCCATCCGCGAAACACTCAAATGTAATATATATATATATATATATATATATATATATATATAATATATATGTAAAAATTTAGGGTTTTTTAGATTTGTTTTTTTGTTTTCTCCGATTAACTTCGAAGCAAATAATCTAAAGAAAATTAGACAAATAATTGATGTAGCCACATTCATTGCAAATCCATTAATGTATATTGTTATTTATTTGCGATTCAATTTGACGCTGTGGAAGGGGAAACAGTCGACGCGGTACGGCGTGTCTGACTCTCTTCACCATAGTAAACAGTAAAATACAGTACGGTAGTAGGCCTACTGCTTTCTGAGTTGCATCTTATTCACACTATGGCGCTCGAAACAATCAATTTTGTCTATTGTTTTGATATGCGATGAAACTAATTTTCCACATTTTAATTCTCTAAAATCATTTTGTTGTTATATAGGTATGTGCTGAATCATGCATTCTATGACAGACAATGATATTGTGTGCAACCGATAAAATATTCATACTATACATAATATAATACATATTTAAAATATAAATATGTGTGTATGATCATAATTCTATGCTAGAATTTATCATAAGTTTTGAATGTCAAAAACTGAGATAAATCATAGATTACAATAGTGTTAACAGTAGCAATTTCCAGAAAAATCATAGCGTGCAGTGTTTGCTGTTTTCTACAGTTAATATTCTCCAAGCCAGGTTGATAATATACCTTCAGTTGAGCCAAATATGACGGCTGAGGCATAGAAAAATTTATACATTGCTGGGCTTGTTGAATTGAAACTTCCCATGATTCTCTCTGTAAAGTAGCTTATCTTCCGTTCTTACTAGTTGAATCCACATTATTTAGACAGTCCAATATGAAAATTCAGTAGATTCTAAAGATGAAAGCCATGCAAACATACAAATAACGGAAGAGTGAGCATGCACAGAAGGTAGGAAAATCATGAAAGTGTTTCACATTTAACCACAAAGTACCCTACCGTATAAGATTAATTGAAAGATAATTCATCATCTTCTATTATTTTTGTTAACATATAGATTTTTCACCTCCACTCGCATCTTGTCATTCATTACACAAGGTTGGCAGAAGCTTTTCTTTATGTCGATTAATGTTGATTGAAATTGATTTTGATTAGGGCACCAAAAGAATAGATCATTTTCTATTTGAAGCATTCAAATTAAATCCATTGAACATGATTTCTTATGACTTAGCATTCACAGATTTAGTTGGGTGAAGCTATTTGAAAAATGTACCTGATTATCAATTTCATGGTTTTTATACCATTCTAGTTCATTGTGATCATTGAAGGGTTGAAGTGATGAGTTAGTTCAAGTGAATTCTAGTACACAAGTATATTGTGCTCATAATGGGCTCTTCTTTATTTTCTATCAATGTTTTGCTCCAGCAGAGAAAATTTAAAATGTTGGTTTTACATTTTATAAGCTTTATAAATAATATAAATTAACGGTAATATAAATATCTATTATAATTATGATCTGTAATGCCAATGGAATAAATGAATAAGTCCAGTATTAAATTAATCGATGTTGATTTTCATTGTATCGCTTTGTATCAATGTTACTTGCACTGTTTGCAATTCATCACTATTCTCTCAAGAATTAGTTTTTTATGAATTTCATGATCTGAAATTCAAATGCTATTTGGATGACGTTCACATTCCACTGGTTTTTTTACAATAATTGTTACGTTGAAGAGTGAGGCAATTTAATCCATTTGGAAGTAAAAGGAAATCACAGTGCGATTTGAACAGTGGATAGTAGCTTTGAAATTCAGTTGCTCAATAATTCATTTCGGCTTGATACTATCATTTGTAATTATAGTTGATCAGAAATATGCATTGTATATAATGTTTATATTTCAGTTTGACTAATCTTCTTTCACAGTCTCGCTTTCATTCATAAACATGATAATCCTAAATACGTTGATTACCTTAAAGATGTAGCTCATCTTACGTCGAACAATGTACAATATAAACAATTTTCATTAAATTACTATTATGATGATCATTGGAATTTCTGCCTGTGATTGAGAAAAAGTCATTTTATGAGCCTTGAAATTGAGCCTAGAAAAAGTTGCATTGGTACTAGAATTTTTTTTATTTTTACTATTTATTATAGGTACTGTACATTGATTTTTGTGATTATAGAGATCAACTACTTCATTCTGAATTAGGATAAGGATAAATATGGAAATTGTGAGATGGGGATAACATCCATAGCTACATAATGGCATCAATTTGAAAGCTCTGATAATAATGATTTGAACGGAACTGCGATTCTGGCTTGTTATTGCCTCTTCATGTTCAGTGAGAATAGAAAGCTTATTCAGAGTAAATCGTTCTCACTATATGTGATAATATTGGTAATATTTGTTAATATTTAAACCGAATGTGCAACAAATTAATCTACTTCCAGCTTGATAATTTTCAACTTATCAGGAGTACAGTGTTATCATATAGTTTCTCAGGTAGGCCCACCCTTTTATTTCTCTTGATCACGTGATCTGATGATATTCATTCCATTATCAAGTGTTTAAATTATAAAGAGTGATGAAACAAGATGAAACACAAGAAAAGCTATGAAAAGAAATTTTGAATCTTCATTTTTCACAAAATAAGGATAAGATGAAGGAGTCGGACACATAATATATCATGAAACTTCGTTGAAAAACATAAATATCTGAAACTAGAGTTATCAAATTGTGCTACCTCTGACTTGTATGCAGAAGGCACACTTCAAATTAATATAATAAATTCTGCGAGCAAACAACGAAATTCTGATTTTTATCATAAGCATGGTTAAATCAAGAAAATTGTAATATTTTTCAGAGGATTGAAAAGTGAAAATCCATATACAGCGCATGTCAAAACAATAGACAAAATTAATTGTTTCGAGCGCCATAGTGTAAATGAGATGCAATGTAGAGAGCCGTATTATTCTGTTTACTATGGTGAAGGGAGTCAGCCGCGTCGGCTGTTTCCCCTTCCACAGCGTCAACTTGAATCGCAAATACATAACAATATACATCAATGGATTCGCGATGAATGTGGCTACAATAATTATTCGTCACATTGTTCTTTAAAATTACTTGCTTCGAAGTTAATCGGAGAAAACAAAGAAATCAAATCGAAAAAACCCTAAATTTTTACATTATATTATTTTATCAAGGCAACTGTTCGATTTATTGAGGAAATGAATCCGACTAATATTGTGATCCTTAATTTAACGAATCGAATGACATATGATAGATTTTTTCCGATTAATGGTTACAGAGATAATTGATTTCCAGTTTGCTGTTTACTATGGCTAAGAGAGTCAGCCGCGCCGTTCCGCGTCGACTGTTTCCCCTTCCACGGCGTCAAATCGAATCGCAAATACATAACAATATACATCAATGGATTTGCAATGAGAGTGGCTACATTAATTATTCGGCTCATTTCTCTTCAAAACTACTTGCTTTGGAGTTAATCAAAGAAAACAAAAAAATCAAATCGCAAACCCCTTAAATTTTTACATATATATTATTTTATCAAGAAAAGTGTTAATCTTATTGAAAAAATGAATATAACTAATATTGTAGTCCATAATGTAACGAATCGAATGGCATATAATAGAACTGTTTCTGATGGATGGGTACAGAGATAATTGTTTTTCCGTGATTACCTGCATTTTTCAACTTTATGGGTGGGTAGGGGGGAAAGCTCCAAGGGGATTTCTTGGGACTTTTGGGAGAATGACCCTCTGGAAGGGTCCTATCGATGGTAGAAGATTCAGCTTTTATTTAATTTTCGGATCGAAAAAACCTTTATTGACTGGGCTATCTGTAATCCACGTTTCTGACAAGGCTATAATATGAAATTTGAATTTGATATTTCCCAAATAATGAACTAATTCTTCAAAGTTTTTATTCAGGCATCTTATATTAGTATGAAAAAAAATCAATATTTTTTTATTGCTTGAGTTCTGAGGTACAAATGAGAATAAATCATCTATTTCACTTGTATCATGATAGCCTATTAGATCATCATCACATTCAAGAACTGACATATTATAATATTCTATAAAAGTATAAGACTATTCTGTGAAATTTATGATAATGTAAACTCCAATGAATAATAGTTTTCACTCCAATAAATTAATAGCATTTATTTTAAATATACTTACCATTGTTTGAATGAGAAGATTCCATTTTGAATTATTAGCTTAAGATTTACAAACAGTTAAGTCTCTACTCCTACTGGCGAACAAGAGTTTCACTTATGCCAGTAGTTCTTCACCTCCAGCCGTACTTTACAGATAGATTACAGTATATAGATATTTAGAATAATAATTATTGTTTTTTTCTGATTGTCACATCTTTGTACTGTTTTTGTGTTTTGGTGAAACAATTTAAATTGAATTGAAAATTGAAATGTTGAATGTTGCAACGCTCACTGGCTCAATGTTTAAATGTTAAATGTTTAAATGTTTAAATGTTTAAATGTTTAAATGTTTAAATGTTTAAATGTTTAAATGTTTAAATGTTTAAATGTTAAATGTTTTAAATGTTAAATGTTTAAATGTTAAATGTTCAAATGTTTGAATATTTGAATGTTGAATGTTTAAATGTTTAATGTTAAATGTTTAAATGTTTAAATGTTTAATGTTTAAATGTTTAAATGTTTAAATGTTTAAATGTTTAAATGTTTAAATGTTTAAATGTTTAAATGTTTAAATGTTTAAATGTTTAAATGTTTAAATGTTTAAATGTTAAATGTTAAATGTTTAAATGTTAAATGTTTAAATTTTAAATTTTTAAATGTTTAAATGTTTAAATGTTTAAATGTTTAAATGTTTAAATGTTAAATGTTTAAATGTTTAAATGTTTAAATGTTTAAATGTTTAAATTTTTAAATGTTTAAATGTTTAATGTTTAAATGTTTAAATGTTAAATGTTTGAATTTTTAAATTTTTAAATGTTTAAATGTTTGAATGTTTAAATGTTTGAATGTTTAAATGTTTAAATTTTAAATTTTAAATTTTAAATTTTAAATTTTAAATTTTAAATTTTAAATTTTAAATTTTAAATTTTAAATTTTAAATTTTAAATTTTAAATTTTAAATTTTTAAATTTTTAAATTTTAAATTTTAAATTTTTAAATTTTTAAATTTTAAATTTTAAATTTTAAATTTTAAATTTTAAATTTTAAATTTTAAATTTTTAAATTTTAAATTTTAAATTTTAAATTTTAAATTTTAAATTTTAAATTTTTATATGTTTATATGTTTTATGTTGCCCATTCACGGCGAAACGTGGTAATAGATTTTCATGAAATTTGACAGGTATGTTCCTTTTTAAATTGCGCGTCGATGTATATACAAGGTTTTTGGAAATTTTGCATTTCAAGGACAATATAAAAGGAAAAGGAGTCTCCTTTGAAAGCCAATATTACCGTAAAAATCAGACTTTAGAATTATTCATAATAAATCAGCTGTCTAGTGGACTATAATACTACCCGTTCAAAAACATCGAACATCTTGAAAATGTATCTTACCATCAACGTTAGTAGACAGTTGACTATCATACTACCCATTCAAAACATCGAACATCTTGAAAGTGTATCTTTCCATCAACGTTGTAGACAGTTGCAGCCAAACCTGATAACAGCGCTCACACTCACATTCTGGGTCGACACGTCACTGTAGGATAGGACAGTGGATATTCCACGGAGTCATCGTCCGCTGCAGTATCAATTACTAATTATAAAATAGGTGAATAATGGTACTGAAAACCAACTGACACGAATACAACTGGTGGGCGAATTATGGTGGGTGTTCATTGAGCTCCGATTTTGCCCTATTTGGCTGAATTCTATATTTCTATGAGATTTCTACAATAGATAAAATATACCGTTAATATTATAAAGCTTCGCATCATCTGTCGCTGTTTCTATTCATTCCAAATTAATTACAGTATTTCAGATTTTTTAAAATAAATTCAGATTAACATTAACATAGTGTTTTTGTTAAAAGTAATTATCCATACAATATCTTCAATTGAATACTGGGCTCTTTCAGAATTACATTATGCCAATCCATAATTATGGTACCCTATTTCACCAAAGGATTATACTCTACCAAATCGAAGAAAAAATTCGCGGCCTATAACATAGATACTGAATTCTTTCTTCAATCAATCCAATTTTGTATTGTCAGCTTCAAATAGATTGCGTCCCGATTGAAGGATTGAACCGCTAACAAAGGAAAAAGCTCTAACAGGAACATCATAAAGAAGATGAAAGTTCTGGAAAGTTCTTAGGAAAAAGGGAAAACCGCATCCTGAAGAGGAGTGAGCTTCTCTCGCCAATATTGGCAGACTCGTTCATTCGTTTCCCAAAAACTTGCCTCTTTCTTCATTTCTCTCTTCATCCTTCCGGGTGGACGAAGAATTTTCTCAGGAATAAATAAGTCCTGCTAATATCTGGCTGGCTCCCTTTCTTAGACTTCTTCCTACTGGCTCTATTGACCGACCTCAAAATAACGTCTAATTTGCAAAAGAGTTTCCCCCATTCCACAGGGAGACAAGAGCTCCATTGTGATAAAATTACGGGTAGAAAATATATCATGGCCCTAAAAAAGAACTTAGTCCGTAGTATTTCCTCGAATATTCATGAAAAAGACAGTTTTAGTATCTTAGCTTATCCATAGGCTTGATATGGTACTCGAAGAATTAGCACGAAGAATATGGTACTCCTATCATCTCGAAGAATATGGTACTCCTATCATCTCGAAGAATATGGTACTCCTATCATCTCGAAGAATATGGTACTCCTATCATCTCGAAGAATATGGTACTCCTATCATCTCGAAGAATATGGTACTCCTATCATCTCGAAGAATATGGTACTTCTATCATCTCGAAGAATATGGTACTCCTATCATCTCGAAGAATATGGTACTCCTATGATGAATAATTAAATTATACTGAAACGCACGTCTACATTGGTACAAATTGATTTCATTGGAAATGATCTCAGTTGAAAATTCGAGATTTTGATGATAAAAAAAATCATTTTTGAAAAATTTTTCATGTAGAAGAGTTTTATTTTAGGTCATTAGAACGTGCTCTCGAATTATCTTGTACGTTCACCTATATATTTATATAGTGCATTTATATAGAGATTCGAAACGAATTATTGGATACTAAAATGATTTGATATAAGGTCATTGTAGCGAGCAAATGTAAAATGTATTTGTGAATAATTGTTATTTTTGAAATTTTTTAACATTGAAATTCAATTGTATTCTAAAGAAGTGTACTGGGAGGTGCGTGTGATACTAAAATTGCAGAGCTTTCAGTGACTCAAGAAAGCTATTATCAAAGTCTGGAAAGAACATATTCTTCCGAACGTTTATTTGTTTATTCTAATGTTCCAATTATCAAGAAGCTTTATGTTAAATTTGGCTTAATGTATGCATTTAAGAATAAAATGAACTCAAATATTCCAACACAAGAACATAGAACTAGAAGCGGACATCTTCTACATCCCAGTTTAGAGAGAAATTCGCGAGATGATTGCGACAGAAATGCCTCTTATGTAATTAATATGATTTTGCGGAATGCTCCCCCTCATATCAAGTCATCCAGGTTCTTGTACTGTACTAAAATACAAGAAAGTGCTACATGAATGGTTGGCATCTTTGAAGACTATCAGTGTGGTAGAGAGATCAAATCAATGTATGTGAATGTAACGCCTTGAAATTTATTCACTCATGTGTGTGCGTAGTGTGTGTGTGTGTGTGTGTGTGTTGTGTGTGTGTGTGTGTGTGTGTGTGTGTGTGTGTGTGTGTGTGTGTGTGTGTGTGTGTGTGTGTGTGTGTGTGTGTGTGTGTGTGTGTGTGTGTGTGTGTGTGTGTGTGTGTATGTGTGTGTGCATGTGTGTTTCCTTCCCGTGCGAATGTTGATAGTTGAACTTGATTATTAAAATTGAATGAGTTTTTTTATTTTTTATTTAATTAGTTTTGATACTGTATTGTTCAGTACTATTAAATAGGCCTATTGGTAGTTATCTATAATAGTAATTTCACTTTTCTGTATCATAGATAAGTTATCTGTGTAAATTGAATTTCAATATACGTATGCGAACTCTTACTTACGAACAGACCGACAGGTCCATGTGAGTACAGTTTCAATTATTTTGTGAAATAGTTTAAACATAGATATAATCTTCTTTGAATTAGTAAATTTACTGATGTTTTATAAATCTGTTTTTTGTGTAACAATAAAATCAATTCAATTCAGTGTAGGTAGTAGGTTTTGAATTAGTTGATAGTAAAATGTTCCAACTAGTGAATGTGCGAAAAAATATTTTAATGAATTTATTTGTCATCAATTGTAATTTCGATTCAATTTGAACATACAATTGAATGAATTATAATTGATCAAGTGTGTTTTGGAAACTTATTTCAGATTCCATTATCCTATCAGGATCAGCATAACTATAAGGTATCTACATACTATCAAATAATATAACTGCTTCGATATAAGGACTTTTTTATGTATATGAAATTCTTATAACAATATCACGAATAAATTATTCGTTCTCCATAAATCAAGATCTGTATGGTGGAATAATATCATAGAGAAACAATAGTATAAGTAGATATCCCAAGGTATAGGACGTTTATGTCGCAACTTTTACTGTTATCTCAAGCGGATAATCCACGTAGTTCTTTCCCATGAAGCAGTGTGACGCTCGTAGTCTCTCATACTGTGCCGTTCATACACTCTCACCCCTACAAAACAGTAAACATTGACAATGGGAGAAGTGATCACTGTCCATTAATTAATAAGTTCATTGAAACAAATCACGAGTTTATCAGAAGTCCTCTTTCCACACATTGAATAATCAACTTTTTGCTCTGGTCATAGAAACATAAATACTGAGAATGATAACCGTCGGAATAATCATGAACAAGAATTTCGTATGTCCAATTTCACATATGTAGGTACAGTCGATTAATAGACAACGTGAATTAAACAGTGATTTATTCACTCTTGCCAATCAGGCGTGATTGTTCTTTCCGGGTCATTGTTGAAAAAATAGACGGGCCATGCACTGTGTTCAGGCAGTTTTTGTACGTTTTTTCACTATCGAGTCGCATTTTCAGTCGATTTTATGAAGTGTTTTTGCAGACTGGCCCAAACTGCCACATTGATTTGAAAGCACGGCTGACTCGCAGTTTTTTCTCCAATCCCGAAATTTCAGTTGTGTGAAAGTTCAGCCAAAGTTCGTGCCTGTCTGGCGCACAGTCATTGTTTCATGAGAGATTGCAGCTCGAAAACGATTTCTACTGTAAACAATGAACTCTTATTTTTTCAAACGATTCTTTGATTTCTTTAGTTCATTTGCGTCGTTAGTCCAATATGGGCTATTCACTGAGTATGAGAGAATTTTCTGTTTCCAAGTGAATTGAACTTTAATTACAAAACAATTCAATTTGTGTCAACAGATCCGACCGTGTGCAAAAAGAATTAAGAGTGTGTAAGAAATGATGAGCCTGAGACATGTGAATGATTAGAACAATATTGTGACAAACGATCAAATTTAAACGTAGCGTAACCGTTATAAGGGACAGAGATCTCTGAATACTGAAGGAATCGAAGGACTTGCTTGATAAACAACAAACTTTTGCTTTCTATTCTACTTTTAAATATTATTCAGGAAATACAATTCTGTGAGAATATCGCAACCCTGCATAAAATTGAAAACTGACTTTTCTCCTGGACGCAAGTTAGCAAAATATTAATGTGAGGAAATTACTTTTCAATTGAGAAATAAATTTCTCACGATAAAATTTGACACATGAATTTGAATAACTAGATCACTCAAAACTTGATGATAAAATCCTAATTCTATGCTGTTGTGAATCAATAAATGAATTTCGAAGAAAATACAAAACCATATTTATTTCCAAAATTATCTCCATTAAAGTATTATAAATTCGGTATTTTATTTTCGTTGTAGTCTACTACTTCATACATAGATAACGTTCTGTAAAATTTGCACTCACATCCATTTTAATATTGGAATGAATCAAGGTACCTAGTATTCTAGGTTTTTTGGGATGAATTATTTCCTCAATCATGTGTTATTCCTTTGTAATCTCAACCTCTTGAATGAATATGAATCGTGATAGCCCATGTTTTTTTTAATTATAAACGCTTCGCTCGCCATATCCGTCTAGCCAGGGGGCTCCGCCCCCTGTACCCCCGACTGGATCGTCCAAGAATGAGATCAGCAGGCTCGCTTCGCTCGCCTGCATTTTTCATTTGGGCATTTTTATCATAATTATGGTAGGACAATCCAGTCGGGGGTCCAGACTAAACGGCTGGCTAAACGGATATGGCGAGCGAAGCGAGCCTGACTGCTAGTAATATCCAGGGGATAATATCTGGGACTATAGTAATAGTCCCAGGATTGAAGAAGCAGTGCCCAATCAATTTTTCCGCGATAAATGCATTTAAATCTTCAACTTGGTGCCAACCTAACAAAGTCAACTCAACTTAATGCCAGCCTGACAAAATTATTAATTTAGTTGCCAGTTAACAACTGTTTCGAAGAGGTACTGTATCTAGATTATAGTTCTATAGTAACACATGATATGGAAATTTCAATAATTATAATTAAGAGATTGGGAGAAGAAGAATATACATGCTAAAAGACGAACTTTAAACCCTTAGAGTTAATATAGAGTTAATAGAGTTAAATAGAGTTAATATATTGCCAAAAGATTTCTTAGTGCGCCTCTAAAGGGCCAACTTAACATACCTACCAAATTTGAACGTTTTTGGTCCGGTAGATTTTCAGTTATGCGAGTGAGTGAGTGAGTGAGTGAGTCAGTCAGTCAGTCAGTCAGTCAGTCAGTGAGTGCCATTTCGCTTTTATATATATATATAGATTATTCATACGACATAGAAAAGAAATACATGAATTATGCTCGCATTGAATTTCCTTCTAGTTGCTCACTCTGTTGTCGATATTTGCAGGAGCAGGAGTCTTCTGTGTGGTAGATAGCTTATAATTTGGATTTTTATTTTATAAATGATTATTTATCCGTTAGGATACTAATAATCAGCAGTGTCCTGAATGTAAAAGTGGAAATAATGCAGATACTGTTTGGTTAAACATACGTGATACGATGAGATTTTTCATGATATCAATGAGAAACATGATATCAATCAGAAGCTGTTTAAACAACCATGGATCATTGTGATGGAATCAATAGCTATCTGATCACAAAATCAGGAGTGACCAATCACCCCAAGCTCATGGATGGACTTCCTCCCCCAGAAATTAGAAATAAACTCAACTGTACCCCCTTCCCCCTTGAATTGTTGGAAACAAATTTTTTATGAAAGCAAGGTTTTTTTGAGCCCCCCCAAGAATTTCAAGGACGCAGTCTGCGTCCAAACCCCCCTCCCCCCCCTCAAAATATTGCACTCGATTTTGTGAATTGTAAATCACTTGTATCTTATCGAAAAGTTGAAGTCGGAGTATCTCAATTTCGAACCATAGGACAGTGGCGTTCAGAGTTCGGATCAAGTTAGACTAGTTAGATGTGTGTTGTCTGGGTTCTCACTATATAGGACCCCTTGTCATTAGTACTGGTGAGACTAGTCTGACAGACTCATTGCCTATTCAAATTTGAGGGACAACCGACTAATTCCTCATCCGCAGTGAGGCACCTCCTCCGCCGTCCCAAACAGCCCTCCTCCACCGTCCCAAACGCTCCTCCTCCACCATTCCATACTGTTGGCTCGTGGTGAAACTTGACGTAGTCTAGTACTCGCACCATCATTCTACAGCTTGAATTGGACATTGCTTGGAAGCAAGATCATTTCACCAATTATCATACAGTTAGTATTTCGAAATGTTCAAATGATATAACTATTCATAGTAAGAAACTTGGATGTTGCGTACCATTAGAATATTGTATGTGCTGAGCTGGTTTATAACGCAGCCAACTCCATCATGAAACTGTTCCACAGTAGTTTAATTATCACGTATCTCGAATAAAGTCGGGAGCATAGTTGAATTTAGAAATGCGTTAGTATTTAAATTCAGTTTCAAGGAATTCAATAGAGTACGTAGCAGGTGTCTTCTTATTTATTCATAAAATTATTTCTTATGAATTTCTCATTGGGAGTGTACTGTTGAGATTAAGCTTCTAATACGTCAATATCCAATAATAAATTATGAAATTGAGATAAACTTATAGCAATCAGTCTCCTCTAACTCTGAACTTATATTAAGCCATAACATAAAGAGCATTGGAGATAATACGATCTTCACTTCGGCTCAATCACTTATTCTAATTCTTGTGGATTGGGAGTGTTCAATATTGAGTAATGAGTGTTGTAAATATGAGAATTTCCATAGTTTTACAATGGACAAATCATAAATTTAACAAGGTTATACTTCAGAGAAAGCATAATATTTTTATTTGCTCCAGTATGCTTGTCTATACGAAAACTGTGCATGGTTATACAAAATTTATCGTTATTAATAAATCAATTGAAAAACAAGACGCATAAATTTGTTTGCTAAATTGAGATTACGTTGCTTCCCTTATTTCTTATCGTGGGGTACTAACAAGCGCTGTCACTACTGATCGAAGGCCTACATTGCTAACAATGGAATGAAATATAGTGGTTGTATCTGAGATGGAGGAATTTCAACATACTGGGCCCACATCTAAGATATCGTATCAACTAACAGGCATTGGAAGATTGGTCGATCTTCAACGAGAGATATCACCAAGAAGGGAAGATGAGTATTCATTTCATACTATTAGATTATCAGTGTTCAAATGTGAGAGTAGGGAACAGCACTAGAATGAAATCTAGGGGCTGAGATTACGAAAGATGCGCTCAGCCTCAGAGCGTATGTGGATAGAATGGATTTGAAAGACAGCAGAATGAATTGGCTGAGCTGGCTGCTGCTCTTTGTCTGGCTGAATGGGCTGCCATGGGTTATTTTGTCATTAGTGGCCAGTAAACTGTTGTTGGATCTCTTCCGCTTCAACTCGGCAACATCAAAAATGACGTTGTGAGTCAATTATTATCAACTGTTTGTACCGGTATCGCCTTCAATTGGCCATTATATTTCAATTATACGTCAATTATCACGCAATTCCTATTCTGATCTAGTTTGAAAGGGCTTCTGGCTTGGTGTAGAACACGCCATCTAATCGCATCAACGTTATCATGTAGGCTATATGATGGAAGGTTATTATCGGTGCCAGCGTTATGATACGGAGACAAACACAATATTCTGATAACAAAGACTGCACTTCGGCTCTGAGCGTGATTTGTTTGCAATTAATTTCCCCGATTGATAGACATCCAATGCAAACAAATTTTCCATCGCAGCAATAATTAGAACAAAGCGAGAGATGATTGAAATCGGTTCTCATCAGGTCCTCGAGCTAATCGTTACGGTAATAACTGGTATGGTTTTGTAAATAACAAAGGATCAAGGGGGAATCGACCATAATTATATTACCACAATACTCCATAATTAATTTCGATAGAAAAGTTATAGATGAATTCTATATGAATCAATAATTGTATAATCCAATGCGAGCTTACCTGAAAAAATTATGAGGTTGGTCAGGTCGATAATATAGTTTTGATTCACAATGTAATTCACCATTTTGGAAAAAAAACATGAATTAATTCTAAATAATAAATTACCGGGAAAAAGCTAGAGTAGTATCCATCATTAAAAAAAGGTGGAATGATGTTGAGTAGAAGATAAGGAATGAGCCAGACAGAAACATTGCGCATTTTATTTTGAATAGTCGTTGAGGTCTAGAGTTTCCCGAGAGTGGTCTGAGGTAAAGTTCAGTTTCCCTTCCCAATTCTCTTCTCTAGTGCACTTCCCAGTTATCGGCAATACTTGTAGATGAGATTATGCGCTCCTAATGCCTGCTTCCAAGCCCTTCATGATGAAGACTTGTGCAATACAGTCTCACAAAAATGCCAACTCCTTCCACAAATATTCACTCTTGTCCTTGTAAAGGTATAGTGGTGATGCTATTGCTGAAAGTTTCTCATGTTCTTGTGAATATTACAAATGCACTTTTTGAATGGTTCAAGTTCTTCATCAGTTTCAGGTTAAAAAGAATGACATTCCAATTAGATTATTAGAATCTCTCCATTTTTCAGTTATATTATTCGTAGTTTAGCGCCTGTTTGATTGATTATGATTATAATTCACTTTCTCGTCAATCACTGATAGTTTGTCTTTCTGATAATGATATATATTAATAAGCATTTTCTCCGGAAAGGTTTATTACAACTCTGTTGAGTATAATCCTTCATATTCCTCCCCCACTTATTGAGGACTTGCAGGTAACCCGTGCTCCGCAAGGGTCTGATTAAAAACTTGACCTACTGAAATATTGAAAAATTTAAAATAGGCCTATAACCATATTCGGTAAATTAAGACCTTTTTGCAATATTTCAAGTTAATTAGTCCAGTAGTTCAGACGTGATGATGCGTCATTCGTAAATTCCTATCTCATACGTTTATAAGCCGATTATTACCTTTATAATCTACATATTCAATGTTCAGTTCAACCCTGATATCTCAGTAACCACTGAACCAATATTTAAGTTTAATACGTAAATTGGAGGGGATGATGAGTAAGTTTGTTTTTCTAAGATCCAATTATTATTTAATAGTTTGTCCGTACCAGACACCCAACCTCAACTTGGCTGTAACGTCATTGTCGAATTCCATCAATTTCAAACATATATGATCAATTACGTATCTATTTCAAACAGCTGATCATGTGTACAATTTGAAACTTTGTTCGGCTTACCATTAAAAACAAGGCAAAACGATAGGAACATTCAGGGTTTTTAAACTAGGTCACGCGAGCATCTGGGTTTTAAAACTAGGTCACGCGCGCTTTGCAAAAAGAAGGGAAAAGGAAAAGAGAAAGAGAGAGAGAGAAGAATAAGTAAAAGGAAGAGATTGAAAGGGAAAATAGAGATAACAAGAGAGAGAAAACAAGAAAACTTGAATGAGAAACAAAAAGAGAAGAGAAAGAGGAAAAAAGAGAAAGAGAGAGAAATAGAGAAAGAGAATGGAATACAGATAGAGAGAGAAATAGAGGAAGAGGAAGAAATTGAGGGAGGGATTGATGGATTGATTGATTGAGTACTTTATTCATGTAGATTACAACAATATTATACTGGCTTATACACTTATATACAATAGCTTACAATACAGCAAAATTATAGATGAATTTACATAATATAGACTAAGCAAATTATTATTGAACTGTATATGATATGAAAAAAACAACTTGTGATAACTATAGATAATATTTTTATGCATCTACATAAATTGGCGGAGCTTTGGACATATCAATGTCCATTCTTTGGAAAGAATTTTCAAAATATCCTTCCCACTAACTCTCTACCAAATTAGTGGGTATCACTAATTAGTCTTTATCAAGGGAAAGAGAGAAAGAGATGATGAGAGAGGAAAATAAATCGAGAAAGAGAAGGAGATAGAAAAATAGAGATAGGAAAGAGTGAAAAAATTTCAGAGAGAGATAGATAGAAGAAAGAGAGAGTGAGAAGGAAAGGGAGAAAAAGAAAATGAAAAGAGATAAAGAGAAAAAAAGAGAGAGGAAAACGAAGAAAGAAAGAAATATAAAAAGAGGAAGAAATAAATAGTTAAAGAGAAAGGAAAAGAAGAAACAGATAGAAATAGATGAACAAATAGAGAAAGGAAAAGCAGAAAAAGAAAAAGAGCGAAATAAAAAGAGAAAAGCGAAGAAAACGTAGAAGCAGCAGCAGAAGCAAAAGAAGGAGAAAATGGAGAAAAGAAGAAAAGGGGCCGAAAAAGAATATGAAGAAGAAAAAGAAGAAGTGGAAGAAGATGGAGAAGAAGAAAAAATATATAAAATAGGCGAACATGTTTTTTTTAATAACAACTCCTCATTAAATTTTGAAAAAGTCATCCTGGACATGAGGAATGAACGATCAAAGTTTGAATTTTAGCTATTGCTTTAACATAGGGATTAGATTAGAGTTCTTTATTTATGTATATGTTAGAATATTTACTGGCTTATACGCTAATTTACATTAAATGACGGTAATGCTATAATTATTCAACGAATTTTACAAAGTATAAAATATAATTCAGTGAGAATAAAGATTGAATGAAATAATTATTAGAATAACGATGTTATAATATTGTGATGTAACTTCATAAATCGACGGTGTTTCAACAAATAATTGTCGATTCTCTGAAAAATATAATAAAACAATATATTTTTCAACAACACATGACCGGGTTGTGATGGAATAGAGCTGTTGGGGATTCATATCTAAAAGCAATGCTCAAATGAGAAACACCACTTAATAAGTTAAGAACTAGATGATTTGAATCTTAGAATTATGGGATGAATGAATGAGATTTGAATAAGTAATAGTAAATACAATATTGCAATAATGATTAAAAATAGATAAATAGAACAAACGTTATAGAGTGGGATTTAATTAAGATTTTCAACCAAACGTAGTGAGGTCTATGTTTTAACTCGAATTTTCTTTCGTCTGTCTGTATGTATGTAACGCATTTACGGCCTAACGCGTTGATAAAATTCTATGAGATTTGGCGGGAATATTCTTTTTCCTTACTGCGCGTCGATGTATACACTGAAATTAGAACTTACTGAAATTTTGCTTTGGATCAATTATCTAGGAGACCAAGCTCTGTCCCCAAACTCATTCCAATCATATATAAAAAAGCATTAGGTGAAGAGATTGATGAAGGACGTATTTTTTTCATAAAACGGATCGGTGGGCTGAAAATGTTCACAATTAAATGATTTGATGATCAGCTGTTTTGAAACAAAAATTTCATTTTCCTACAAATACCTTGAAAAGTGACCATTTCTTCACTGATTGCAGGCCGCAAAGAATTACTTCTCCGCTTTAGTGCGCAAAGTATTACTTTGTGTACTCCAGATTTGCAGCATGACAACGCAAAATAGTTAGTAGGTTATATGGAGCACCAGTGCAGGAAAATCAAAATTAAGTTGGTAGCACTGACTGTGGTATAGTGGTTATAATATGGGGGGCAGTGGACAACGATGACAGTGGTTGATAGCCACCACATTCACCACATGTGCCGCCTTCATTCATTTACATTATTATTATTCAATTTTAAATAAATTAGGTTTTTATTAATAATAAAATTACACAGAGAAACATTTGATGGATTTCAGGGAATTTTACCCATAGTTACCCACTTTTCATATTCAATGGTAACTTTGGAAAAATTTAATGTGAAATATGTGCGTTAAGTTCCTTTGCTGTACTCAAAACCCTCGCCTACGGCTCGTGCGTAAACGTTTCTTTCGGTGCAGCTGTCACTTTGTGCACAAGTTGCACTATTTTCATTGTTTATTCAGTCAGAGACACAGATGGGAGGATTGGATAAAGAGGAAGAGTGAGAGAAAAGGAGAAGAAGTGGAAGAAGGAAAAGAAGAAACAGATAGAAATAGATGAACAAATAGAGAAAGGAAAAGCAGAAAAAGAAAAAGAGCGAAATAAAAAGAGAAAAGCGAAGAAAACGTAGAAGCAGCAGCAGAAGCAAAAGAAGGAGAAAATGGAGAAAAGAAGAAAAGGGGCCGAAAAAGAATATGAAGAAGAAAAAGAAGAAGTGGAAGAAGGAAAAGAAGAATAAGAAGTAGAAGAGGAAGAGGAAGAAGAAGAAGAGGAAGAAAGAAGAAGAGTTTAATAAAGTTTAATAAATTCGTGCGACCCGGGATAACCTAGTAATAATAATATTCTGTTATAGATGAAGTGAACTAACATTTCTACAACAAGCTGAAGAAACTTCCGAGTAGATATTTTTCTGCTTCGACTTTTGAAGTTTCCAATAAACTATCAACAAAAATTAACTTGAATAAGATCATGGGAGTCTGGAAGAATAGGATAATTAATTCTTCTCCAACTTATTGGTTTTAAAAATGAACGAAATCTGGATAAAAAATATAAACTGACGAAATCATCAATTTATTGAATATTTACAGTTTTGTTACCGAAAAGTGAGTTTGCTGAGACTCCCAATGGATTGTATGATGCCTATTATTCAGTTATAACATTAGGAGTGAAGTTGTTGCAATTGTTATGAACTGTGCCACTTCCAACAAGAAAGCATTTCCATGGATAAATAAATTCACTATGGAAGATATCTCGTTCGACATATTTAGGCTATAGAACCGAATTCAGTCATCAATGAGCAGCAAACAAAGACAAACTAATAACAAACAGATAACCACAAAAGTTTTCGATTCACATGTAAAGAACTAGTCTACAATCTATCTATGATAAACAAGCTTTCTCTGCTTGTCTCGTAGAAAATTTTACAAGGAATAGGATGGAGTAACATGAGTATCTTCACATTTGTTCCACAACTACAGCACCATTGAGTGCAAGACATTGTATTTCTTCACTAGCTGCCTTCGCGAGGTGCATATTTCATCGGTTATCGAGAAAGGTCTCCTATGTTCGAAGAAGAAGGTTAATGAAATATTCAGTATGAGAGCAGCGCTGAACGCCCGGCCAGGCGCCTCTATTCATTCGATGCCCCCCCCATCCTCAGATAAGCTACCATCGATTTTCCTCTAAGAGCTTTTCACGGACTGCTAATGACATCTACAATTAATTAATTCCCACAAAGAGCATTGAGCACGTACCTCGCTTCGAAATGGACCTTGCACCTCATTCTGTTCAACTCCCTCTTTCACAAGTTCCTCTTCTTCATCGCGGTTTATTCCTTTTCTTCATTCTGTCTCTTCATCAGCTGAATGCAGTGTACCCGTCTAATCGGTGCCGCCGTAAACTCTTCTCACCCAAATGCATGCATCCATAACGACTGAGCCGGCTGTAATCCATTTCTAAAATTCATATGGTTTTACTAATATTACATAGAGACGGTATAATCACCTCGAACAATCCGTCAATCTGCTCATCTGGCAATATCTGTACAGTGCGGAAAATATCCTAATAATTGTAGCTCTCAAGGGTTGATCCACAAGCCTGATCTCATCAGCCTATTAATACCCTTCATCACAAATTGGATTCGAAACACTATGGATCTCATCATGGACAAACCTTGCAATAGTATTTGCATGCGTTTATCAAAATCATAATTAGAAATAGGTATCCAAAAAATAATCTGCTTGAAGGAAAGTATAAATAATACACTAATGGCTTTCCAAAAATTACATGTAGATGACAAGAACAACACCGTATTTCATAAAATGATCTCTTGGAAACTAAACTTCTTGACAGCCTTCATGAAATATTCCTTCATTTCTTCTATAATATTTCTGTCATAATGCGTTTTGTTCATCTCCTACAACAGATTAATTTTATTATCATTGCCTAATGGAATATATTTTTCAATTTTCCCATAATCTACCCCAATAACTTTGACAATCCGGTAACTCGGTCTCCTTGCGACGCAAATAAGACGTTCCACTGGGCATAGCGATTCTCAGTGATTTTGTTTTTGTTTTCAATTCAAACGTTGTCTGTAATTATTGTCAATGTTATCAAAGGATTGTCAAAAAAATTCAAAGTTGTCTGTAGTTGTATTCTGTCTGTAATGAATTTACCTGTAATTTGAAAGCTAATAGATGGGAGGATAAACAAAAGAATCAGAAAAATACAGTCACAATATTTAAAACTTCTTTTTAGAAGAATAAGGATATATCATTCCTATCAATTCCCTTTATAATGAAAAAGTACCCTCGTGATAGAAATCACTTGATTCTCCATGAGTAGGCAGGAGTTGTTCAACTTCCAAACAGCAGCTAACTGAGAATTGGACCGGTTTCAATATTAGTTGGGCGTTGCTGAGCTTTTTGCCGCTGCACAACTTTCGATAGCCCTGGAATGTGTCCAAAATGGTCACATCCTGTATCAAGCGAATATTATTCAAGTCGTTTTACTCCTACTGTAGAACCTCAGTCAGGCTTTTTGTATACCGAACAGTTATATAAACTACACTATTATAGAGGGCATGATTAAAGATACATGGGACAGTATTGAAATTCTAATTGAGTTAGTAGTGCAAATTGATGGATGTCATACACTGGAATAATGCTGACAACAATAATCAATGTTGCTATGTGAAGTTTAGATGAATGCTGCCGAAGATAATCACATGTTGGAAATACAATTGGGCATTCCAATCTAACAGATATGTTACCCGAAAATTCAAAGCCCTAAATTGTACTTTGCCTAATCAAGTGTGAATTGTCAATACATTCTCTGTCTGAGAGCTTACTCTTGCACATGGATGGGATTGAATTCGTCTAGACAAGATTGCGGAAAACAAAGAAGAGAGAACTCGACGTTAATGGCGTTGAAGTTGAGGGAAATACTTTTTGCAGACTCGACTGCTCGATGACCTGTTCGATAACAAGGATAGAGCTGCTCAATCGACCGTATATCAGTCTTCTGCCATTGGATAACACAGCCAGTGATGTATTGCTTTGGAAAAAAGTAAGCTCATCCTTTGTTTGGCAAAACGTGTTGAAGCTGACCTTGTTAGTTTACACTCACAAAAAAGTGAATCCCAGCACAAAGCCTTTGGCAAGAAATAATCTCATTTCCTCATATATTGATAGTGGCATACCTCTAAAGCCCCGAAACTCATTGTAATTTTTCGTTTCCCTTTTTTTAATTACTGTGAGAGAGACAAAATTCATTACTTTCATCAATCTCAAGCTATCAGTCATCAACACTTAAAATGACTGAAATTTATAAGAGGAAATATAAATTCCTCCTCCACATTGGATGAGCTCTACTTCTCTAATCACGATTCTGCTAAAATCCTTATAACTGATTTCACTCATTTCACTAAAATCGATTTTACCAATCCATTTTATCTCTCATAAGTTTGTTCTCTATCGATTCTTCAGATATTACAAAATGTATACAATGAAATAATCAGTTGTCACACTTGACTCGTCTCAACCCTGTTATGTTGTATACTGTAGCTGTAGCTGCAACCAATGAACGAGCCTGCACAATTTGGATGACTTAAGATGAATGAGTGTTTACAGTTTACTAGGTTAGGCCTACGGGTCAACTCAGTGTCCTTCCGCTTCCATTCCTCCCTTTATTTTTTCAGAAAAAAATAACTAGGCTTTCATAAATAAACTAGGAATGAGCTTTGAAAGATAGTCAACTAACCCCTCCCAGGAAAATGAAAGAAGATAAATCATTCCAATAAGAACACGAAACTACTGCAGAGCTTGCTTAGGCAATCATTTGATAACAGATTCATTTTTCAAAACTTGAAAAGAAATACTGAGGAGTTTTGTAGTCCTTGCTGTATATAAAATGAATGGAATATAGATTAATATTAGTACAAAATAAATATGTGAAATTTCTCAAGAGGTTTTGAGTTTAATACTGTTGTAAACGTCTGTGGAAAACTATTGAGTATAGCAGAAAATCTGTGTTGAATTCCCTGTAAATGTGACTTTTTTGAAACTATAATAGAGAAAATCAGTTCGGTTCTATTGAATCTCAACAGTATAGTCCAACTAGTTATTAATTATACTGAGCATTCATTTACTCAAAACGAAAGAGTGTCGTTGATATTAATCTTGATCATAAACATCATGAATACTGTTAACTCCTAATAAGTGTCGCCATTATCAAGGATGAAGAAGTCAGAAAACGGTTTCTATAAATTGGCCTGCACATAAGATATTCTGGACACATTTATTGAGCGGGCGTAAGATGAGAGTAGCAGAAGGAAAGCAGCAAAAAGTAATGGACATGCTTGGTCTGAATTAGGGATTGGACAAACAGTGGCGGTCGAGTTAAGTGCTAAAGTTTTATGCCTACATAAATTGAAGCGCTGGCAAATAGACGCGAGTCGAGAGGACGCCTCCGAAGTCACACACCAGTTGAGTATCTCTACTTCCCCTTGTTCTACTATGGTCGTCTCTGTTGCTCTCGTACGTTCGCGAGTTATCCATCAGTCTCGAGGTAATATGACAACCATCCAATTAGCATGGACTGCTCACATTTACATAGATGCTTCGCAGCCTGCCGCGCACCCAAGCATCCTACCGTCGCTGCTTCCACCTCGCTGCACTCTCATAGCAAACTTCCACGTTGAGCCCTCTAATTTATTTTATCAAGACACGAATAAAGCATTACCGTTTCGCAGACATCGACACAGTTGATGCTATTCCAAACTTTATATTATTATCTCACGTCCTCCTCCATCGCCTGATTACATTATTATTTGTTCCGAACTCAACTCAACTACTGTTGAGTTATGAGTTTTCTTTGTCAATAATAGACAAAGTTAATTTACGGCTCGATGTATCGAGGAACAAATTATTTCGTCGAATCAAACAATTTCCGAATTGATTGTCATATTATTTTCACTCAATAATGGTGAATTCATCATTTTCAAATTAATATCAATCAAGTGAATTTGGAAAATATTTTTTTGAACTCATTATGCGCCTCTCAACTGATGCTTATGTTGTCTCACAAAGTTCAGTTATCCAATTACCCTCATTTTTATTCTCAGAGGTGAATCATGGAAATGATTTCGTGTTTGATCAGGATTGAATATGGAAATTGTAATCTTGCTTTTCAGAACCCATACTCGTGTAATATTTTTGATATTGAAATGAATTTATTGATCGGGTTCATTTGAAAAGGTGTAGAATATTAAGACTTTAACAATGATGAGACTCTAGTAATCTTGTAGTTGATTTTGCTGTGTGAGTTTTTATCGTGAGAGATTTATTTTTCTATTGAAAAATATTTTTCTCACATAAGGATTTTGTCAACTTGCGTCCGGGAAGACTCAAGTTTTACGCAGGGTTGAAGTATTCTCACGGAACTGTATTTCTATTAGCGATGGAAAATACATGAGTATTTGGGAATATATTATCAAACTGGCATTTTCCTTTGATGACCACGGAATAGTGCTCTGTCTCCACGTGGACTGTCATCTCGTTGGTGGAAGGGGAACATAATTTGCGTGGAAAAGTTCAGTCTCAATCAAGCCGCGAATCGAAACAGATGAAAATCCAGAGGTAGCCTCGGGCCTCAAGGGCCCAGAATTAACGTTGACTAAATTTGTTGAAATTTAATAGTTTTTATCACGGGATAAATTGAAGTATTTTAATTATTTGAAGTGAATGTGTAATTTTCATTGAAATATTAGTGATGGATGTATAAATTGAACGATTGTTAGTGTCATTATATATTCTCTAGCTCATGCTAAAAACCCTTGAATGACCGAGTCCCCGATTATTCATTGTAGTAGTAAAATGAATAAAGATCATGCTACCTTCGTGAACAGTTAGCGAATTCCAGACGATAAGTTAGCAAAATCTTACAGGCATTTCTATAGAATGTGCAATGAAACAATACAGATTATTTGTTATCCAAATTCTAATTAGATTAATCTCTTCTCTTATACTTATAAAAGGCTAAGCCCCGAAAGACTGAAATCACACCACAGCCCAAACTACTAAGCCCAAAAACTTGAAATTTTGCACGATTGTTTATGGTAGCCTGAAAACATCCACTAAGAAAGGATTTTCAGAAATTTTCCCGCTGAGGGAGCTGGCGCCCCCCCCACCAATAATTTGTACTTTTTAACCGCTCATTGCACAGCAAAGTCATAAGGAACTTTTTTGTTCAGCTACGAAAAAAATTTGATGTATGCAGAAAAATTTCGATCAGGAGCACAGGGGGGTCCAGGAGAGGGCATTTTTCGAAAATTTTTATGTAAAATCACACTACAACTCAAACTAATTGTCCTACAGACTTAAAACTTTACACAAATATTCTTCAAACATGCTAGACGCGCACTAAGAACGGATTTTGAGATATTTTGCCTCTAAGGGTTTCAAAGGATGAAAAAGGATCCTATTAAGTAAGGTTATGAACATGGTAAGGTGAGTGCCATTTATGGAAATGAGATAATTTATTTATCGACATGTGATATTTTAACATATGTTGTAATCATTGGAAATAACAAAATAATATGATAGAAATTCAAAAAAGAACATCTGTTCTATTATTGCTTTCTACCTGATTCCACTCAACCTCAATAATATTGTTCTGATAATTGATAAATATGTTTAATAATATTATTATTAATATAATAAAAGTATTGTTTTGATAATTAGTTATTATCATTACCTTATATAATAATAGTATTGTTTTGGTAATCAATAAATATTTTTATTTTCACAAACTCTGTATAATTTATAATGGAGAATGTGAAACAGCTGCATCAAAGAAATTATCTCAAAAACATATGTTTAGGAAAACCATAGTTTCGAACTTCGTTTTCCTGATGCAATGTATAAGCGTACACGTGGAATGTATGATTAATTTTTCAGCTAGAACAGTTTTTTGAGACTGCTAAATAAACGTCTACAGTTTTATCAATGCTGTATCGGCAATATGAATACGCATGCAGTTAATATGTCTTTAAATAAAGGTGTTGATATCTACATGATAATTATTCTCTACCATTTTTATTTAATTAAAATTTCAAAATTATTCACGCCTTGATAGAGTGATTGACACACTGTACAGTCAGTCGAAAATTTTAATATTGAAATAAGGGGTATTTCGGCAAGCTGAACAAAAAAGTAAGGTCCTATGCACCTTTTTGATATTATTTCTTCAAATGAAAAATGAGTTTTGTGGGTTGTCAAAACTCCCACTGAAAGAGAACTATTCATTTTATCCTATCTTTTAGTAAAATAACAATGATTTCTGCATTGAATATCTTGCTAACAAGAATCAAACTCCTTGTGAATTTAGATATGACCTACACTTCAGATTTATATAATTCTATTAATAAATTCATGGAAATTGAAGTACTTTTCTCAGTTAGTTGATGAAATTGATTATCAATAGAGAAAATGATTATAATTTTATCAATACAGAACTAGTTGAATGAATTGTCGATGTACTGAGTTCTTGGTCAACAATAATTCAATATTGGTATTTATCAAATCATTAATTTTTAAAGAAGTTATTCCATTTGAATTAGAAAATATTTATAGGCTCCTATCAATTTATCATTCGTAACAATGTTTTCTTCAAAACATGAATTTAATCAAATAAAAAATTGCCCATACTTCTGTATTCATGTTCGCATGTTTTCCACTTGTGATGGATAGCCAAAATATTGTGGAGCGAGCTGCACGGCTAATTGTAATCGAGGGCTCTGATTGGCTGAAAAGTTCAGCATTCGGAGTGAGGTGAGGCGAGCAGTTAGAACAGAGGCAAGCGGCACGGCGAATGGTTCGGAGTGCGGTACGACGAATGATTAACAGCTGATTTTTAACATTATGAAACACATGCTCATGTTCGTTGAAAGGCAAGATGTTCGGAGGAATGCACGGTTTGCTGCGCGGTTCGAGGTTCGGTTCGGCATGTGTGGACGCACCTTTAGTTGTTACAGGACATTTATACAGATCACAGGCCAAAGCAACATAATAATCTATCTTCTTCTTCTTCTTCTTTTTCTTCTTCTTCTTCTTCTTCTTCTTCTTCTTCTTCTTCTTCTTCTTCTTCTTTTCTTCTTCTTCTTCTTCTTCTTCTTCTTCTTCTTCTTCTTCTTCTTGGATGAAAAAGGATCCTAATAAGTAAGCTTATGGTAAGGTGAACTCCATATGGAACTGAGATAATTGACACATGATATTCCAACATATGTTGTAATCATTGGAAAGCTTAAAACAATTTCATCAATTAGCTGATCGAATTGATTTTTCATTGATTGAGAGCGCGAGCTTAGCACGTGTTTGTTCCATCGTTGTATGCTTGGCCAGTTTGGTTTGCGCCTTCTATCAGCTGTTTATTGAGCTGATACACTCCGATTAGAACAGAGCACAACGGTTTTCTTCGGTTAGGAGTTTGTTGATAATTCTTTTTTTAAATTCAAATTTTATTGCCATCAAAAATCACATTGAAAACTTTCTTAATAGACAACAAGATTACAGAAACAAAATGTCAAACATATACCTACATTTATTTGTAGCATGGCCAGAAAAAGACAAACTTGAGTACTAGCCGTGAGTTTATTGAATATAACTTGATATATTTATATTTTTTGGATAAAAATTACGAGTTGATGAGAGATGCGAGTAATTCCTTATATTTGATCCGAATAGTTATTCATAATTCAGTAGTCGGGGTCACTGCAATCAAAAACTTTTTATTCTGTGCGGTAGCTAATAAATTTCATAAGTATTGATTGTCCATAATGTATCCAGTGTTCATAATGGAAGTAATTGAACTACTCAAAATTAATGGCTTACTGGTCCCTCATAGATTTATAGTACTCCTGGTGATTGAGCCTGTCTTTTTCAGCGTTGTCTATTAATAATAAAGCTTAATTTACAATTAGCTTACCCAGCGAACTTCGTACCGCCAATGTATCTCATGTTACACTTGACTTTATTTGGTGAATCATGAAATTTATCGGACAATCAACATGTTCATTTACATCTCAATACGGACTTCCTATGTGCTTAGTCATGCAGCATTCATTATTCCGAAAACATATTATTCTTCTCAATCAATTGGTAGTAATAACTTGGACAAAATATTAGTTCAGCAGAAAAGAGCACTGAGAATTATCATGAACATGAAAAGGAGGGACTCAGTGAAACAAATTTTTTTTCAGCTAGGCATATTGACAGTCTATGGGCAATATGTTTTTGATGTAATAATGTACTTTAAAAAATTCACTGATTTAGAAAAGAGAAGTAGTATTTCACATAGATATAATAGTAGATCCGGAAGAATAGTACAGAGACATAATTTAGAATTTTTCAAAATGAAGACAGCTTTCATGGGAGAGAAATATTTTAACATGCTGCCCCGAAATTTAAAATCCATAGAGGAGTTGACAATCTTTAGAGCCAAGCTGAAGAAATATCTGATAGGTTTGTCCTTATATTCATTTGAAGAATTTTTACATATTTGATTATGATGAATTTGTTATTGACTGTTTTGTGATTTTATTATGTATGACGTTATTCAATGTATCTGTACATTTGTTGAATAAAATATGATTGATTGATTGATTGATTCTTAGTCATTATATGCCATTTTTCTCATGAATATTACGGAGCTCCTGAAATTTTCCCAGAAATGAGACTCATGCCAGTTGATAGGGCTTTTAAATAGCTATCCATGGTATAAATTTGAAGAGAATCGTTAGAGCCGTTTTGAGAAAACCGTGAAAAACATGGTTTTTTAGGAATTATCCGCCATTTTTTCCGCCATCTTGAATTGAATTTTATTGAATTTCTTATTGTCGGATCCTCATGGTATAAGGACCTTAAGTTTAAAATTTCAAGTCAATCGGTTAATTAGGAATGGAGTTATCGTGTTCACAGACATACACACATACACACACACATACACACACACACACACACACATACACACACACACAGACCAACACCCAAAAATCATGTTTTTGGACTCAGGGGACCTTGAAATGTATAGAAAACTTGAAATTAGGGTACCTTAATTTTTTTTGGAAAGCAATACTTTCCTTACCTATGGTAGTAGGGCAAGGAAAGTAAAAAGGTTATATCAATGTTTCAAAGAAAAATATTCAATGTTTCCATAGCTGTAGATTGTCGATATATTGTCCAGGAAATATGCGATGTACAATGTATCACATAGAATTCCATATTCTTTCCATTTTAGGATGAATATAAGCTAAGCTAAATTCAAAAAATGGTGAATTATTCTTTCATTCTCCAGTAATTAATGAATGCAATATGAATACTATACATATATACTATACAATATAATACTTTCTTTCATTAGGTGAATAATTTTTTTCAACATTTTCCAGTTTCTCGATGATAAGGGAGTGATAATTATTTGTATAGGTCTTCTAAGGAACCATTATTAACAACTGGTACCAATCAACTACACTTCAACTCCAAACTACCTTTTTAATACCAGTACACAATAATAATTTATCACAGGGTGATATGTTTATTACAGCTGGTAACTTTAGATGCTAAATCATATTATCACAATATGATCTTGAATCATGATCATCTTTTCGTTCTTCAGTAGCCGCTCGGCCGGAAATTTCGAAAACATATGTCTGTAAAATGGATTAATAAATAATTATTATTAGCCCCCCTATTAAAATTTCTGTTCAGAAACCATCCCCAATATTCGCACAACATATTCTCAAAGTTTCATGCCGTTATGTCAAGTAGTTTTCAAGTCTACAGGGAACAAACAAACATACAAACACACAAACAGACATTCATTTTTTCATAAATAGATTTCCATTCGGCTCAAACAAAAGCCTCTCTAAATGAAGGTAGAATGATGAGGATTCAGTTCTGCTGTTTTAACATTTTTTCAAATCACTTTCAAAAAGTTCATGTACTACCTACTATTGTGTTTGAGACACTTCTGGCGCTATCATAGTTTCACCACTATTCTGTTCCATAGTCCTATCTCTTGCAGTCGTTAACTATATCTATAATAATTATATAAAGTAAAGAGCTGGCTTATGCACGTACGGGATAGTATGCACGTACTATAGTATGGACGTATGCACATACGGGATAGGAAAATTATGTTTGACGCATCATCACGTCTGAACTACTGGACTAATCAACTTGGAATTTTGCTTATAGATTATTAATTAACCAAGGATCAATTCTTCAAAATTTCATTACGTCAAGTTTTCATTTTGTCAAGTTTTTAAGTAGATCCTTGCGAAGCACGGGTTCTTGTCAGTTCATTTAATAAAATTTAAAAATTTAAATCGAAAGTAAAAGTTTGTTGTTTATCCAGTCTCATGACTCGCCCTTTAGTATTTTAGAAATCTCTTAATTATACCCCCATGAGGGGCGGTTACACTCGAATACTAGAAAATTTCAACTGGAATTATCAATCAATATTTACTATCAGTATTTCTCTCTAATGAGTACTCCTTGACCTCAAATAGGCTGTGATATCACTGAATAGAATTCATTTGCAGTTTTTACCACCTCGTTTTGACTTTCCATACTCTGAGATCCGATCGTCAAGTTTCCATGTGAACTACAGTGACAAATAAAATGTCATTCAGATTTTTCTTTTTAAAGAATATAGAATGCAATGAGTTATGTCTCTGTCAACTTGTCAAGCTCAGATTGCAGCTGGTTGCGAAACAACGCTACAACAGGCTTTAATTATTAGTTCCCGTACTACTGCAAAGTAGCAATAGAAATGAATAACTTACTTTCAATCAGCGACGAATGCCAGAATTTCGTGACTTTGAGTCCGTGAAACTTTGCCTGATGTCTTGCGGCTGGAAGCAATTTATTTATGGAATGTTACCAACTCTAATAAGTTGGCTTTGAGTGAGTTGAATCACTAATTTGTAATAAGGAAACTTTGAAATGCATCAATGAAAAATCTGTCATTCTGAGCCAACTTTGTCCTAGTGGGAGAGTCAAGGCTAATTTATTCCATCGGATTTGGTAGTAATCTGGGATAGTCCCTCTTATTTATGTAAATCTTTCAACTGATTTACACACGTGTGCTCCTGGATTCGCGAGAGATTTCACATTTGGCTGAATGTGACGTTATTTGAATTCAAATTCTGGAAAGCTCTGGATTATATCCGATATTTTTAGGCGAAAGGATACAGTTGGGAAAAGCTTTTCTATGAATATTTTCAATGAGAACTTGGGAGTAGACTATCTGGCTTTATTGTTCGTGCATTCAGAATGTCTGGATAATCCGTTTTGTTCTCAATGCCCTATCATGAATATTATTAAAGTTCACGAAACAATCATAATGTTTACATACAAGGTTACAGAGTAAGTGAGACTTTTAGGAATTGACAATTTGAATCAATCCACATCCAATTCACATATGATAATTATGTATTTGAATTACACTAAAAATCTCTGGTTGGGGTCCTACTATAGAGCTGAAATTAAATCGAACCAGAAAAAATCTACATTAAAGAGTACTATTACAACTTGTTATTTAAAGTGCAATGACTTGAATGTACGAAATAAAATCAAAGGAAGGTAATGCAATTTATCAAATCAATTACAGATATTTTTCTTCTTGAATTGAACAATCAATTGTCCAATAATTCTATAATTTTGACAATTCCACAGCAAACTCGCTGAAACAAATAAACATCTGGACATTCTCAGTAAGAGACAATCGTTCTATTTGACAAGAGTTCGCTTATACCATGCTTGCTGTGAATCCAGTAGTAATGGAATACTCGAGCTCTGTCAACATTGCGTTGGAATACAACTAGAATTTTGAAACAAATGAGGTAAGTCATTCTCCATATATTTGTTTCGATCTTGTTATATACTCGCGAATGGAACAATTGCTGAAAGGGTTCAATAATGAACACGTTTGAAGATCTTTGTCAATTATTCTCATCATACGATTGAATAAATGTATTCTTCCTTGTGGAACCACCAAAATCGTGATAATGCTTAACTCAAGAATTTTAACATAAGATCAACAATGTAATAAAAGTATCTTCAAACTATCAAAATAATGTGGAAAAATGTTATCGCAATTTGATATTGACCTCGACATTCACGTAAATCCATAACCCATCAAACTCAAACTTTCAAATTCATGATAACAGTAAAAAATCGTCTGGTAAAAGTTGAGTAAAATCATTGTTATAACTTCTTATGAGAGGTCCATGGGTTCAAGAGGCATATACAATGTTATTGATGATTTTATTTAGAGTAAATATTTCTCGTATTGAATAGTCACATGCCACTCTCAAGTGGCTAGCAAATGAGATTTCGTATTTTAGAACAGTCATTCGAGTACATTGTTCAATTATTTGGAATCATACGCTTACGACTTATCATGTGTGCAATAAGTAGGAAGAAATAATAATTAATGAGTAGTTAATTATTGATAATTATGGTGAAATAGATCTCCTGTTAACTGGGAAAGAATTTTGCTGGAATGTAGACTATGATCGCAAGAAAGGAGTGAAGAAATATCTGGCAATGTTTTAAGGGATGCATTTTAACAAATTACAGGGATGATAGACAATATTTGAAGTTTTTGGGTGTGAGCCAAGGAACACACCTGTACTGCTAGCTCTCCCAAGATAACAGGAGAAGCTAGTTTAGTTGTTGTTGCCAAGAACAGAGCACAACAGGATACAGCAGAGCAGACGGCGGTAATAAGGCATGCGATTAAACAGGATGCGAGAACGTGCCGACGAAACTTTCAAAACAGCTTCCTCAGCCTCAATGTACAGTAGTACGCGACGCGATTCGGATGAAACTTGGAGTCAGCTGTTAGTGCCTCAAGAAAACCTTTGCATGATACTCATTCATTAGACTGGATACAAGAACATCGAGGTATGTTACACGCAACGTTAGTAGACAGTCTGTCTACTAACTTTGTGTTACACGTATTGTGCGTCATCTCGTTCACGACTCATCATCTTAATAATTAAGATAATTCCACCATATTTGATTGAAGATGGGAACAACAAACATTGATCCATACGAAAACCACATTAAAACCGATTTTAGTTTCGACTTCTTAGTAATAGCAATGATAGTTATTCCCAGGTAAAATGTTTTATCGTAGAATTATATAATTTAGATCGATTATCCGATTTTTCAACTGGAAATGTGCTATTTTTATTTATTCTTATGGCTTTTATCGGCAGAGAGATCCTTTCGGATGTTCTGCCTTGCCGTATTACCCAATGTCATTTCCTATCAACACTCAAGTTAATAGGTTATGTCTTGAGTTCTTCATTTTTCTCACTAAAAATTTGCACTTTCACTTCCTGAGTTCCTATTTTATAAATTTTAAAATCAAGAAAACTATTTTCAAACATAAGATCAACAATGTAATAAAAGTGTCTTCAAACTATCAAAATAATGTGGAAAAATGTTATCGCAATTTGATATTGACCTCGACATTCACGTAAATCCATAACCCATCAAACTCAAACTTTCAAATTCATGATAACAGTAAAAAATCGTCTGGTAAAAGGTGAGTAAAATCATTGTTATAACTTCTTATGAGAGGTCCATGGGTTCAAGAGACATATACAATGTTATTGATGATTTTATTTAGAGTAAATATTTCTCGTATTGAATAGTCACATGCCACTCTCAAGTGGCTAGCAAATGAGATTTCGTATTTTAGAACAGTCATTCGAGTACATTGTTCAATTATTTGGAATCATACGCTTACGACTTATCATGTGTGCAATAAGTAGGAAGAAATAATAATTAATGAGTAGTTAATTATTGATAATTATGGTGAAATAGATCTCCTGTTAACTGGGAAAGAATTTTGCTGGAATGTAGACTATGATCGCAAGAAAGGAGTGAAGAAATATCTGGCAATGTTTTAAGGGATGCATTTTAACAAATTACAGGGATGATAGACAATATTTGAAGTTTTTGGGTGTGAGCCAAGGAACACACCTGTACTGCTAGCTCTCCCAAGATAACAGGAGAAGCTAGTTTAGTTGTTGTTGCCAAGAACAGAGCACAACAGGATACAGCAGAGCAGACGGCGGTAATAAGGCATGCGATTAAACAGGATGCGAGAACGTGCCGACGAAACTTTCAAAACAGCTTCCTCAGCCTCAATGTACAGTAGTACGCGACGCGATTCGGATGAAACTTGGAGTCAGCTGTTAGTGCCTCAAGAAAACCTTTGCATGATACTCATTCATTAGACTGGATACAAGAACATCGAGGTATGTTACACGCAACGTTAGTAGACAGTCTGTCTACTAACTTTGTGTTACACGTATTGTGCGTCATCTCGTTCACGACTCATCATCTTAATAATTAAGATAATTCCACCATATTTGATTGAAGATGGGAACAACAAACATTGATCCATACGAAAACCACATTAAAACCGATTTTAGTTTCGACTTCTTAGTAATAGCAATGATAGTTATTCCCAGGTAAAATGTTTTATCGTAGAATTATATAATTTAGATCGACTATCCTATTTTTCAACTGGAAATGTGCTATTTTTATTTATTCTTATGGCTTTTATCGGCAGAGAGATCCTTTCGGATGTTCTGCCTTGCCGTATTACCCAATGTCATTTCCTATCAACACTCAAGTTAATAGGTTATGTCTTGGGTTCTTCATTTTTCTCACTAAAAATTTGCACTTTCACTTCCTGAGTTCCTATTTTATAAATTTTAAAATCAAGAAAACTATTTTCAAACACAAAATCACATTTAAAAAGCAAAAACTATAAAAATTTTGATGATAATATTGAACTGAAAATTTCACATTACAATTTTTTCCAATGTGCTATCATTTAGTATATTGCACTTGTATCAAGTAGCTTGTCAGTTGCTTAACTTCATTACACTTGACATTGACATCTGAGTTATACTAGTGACAATATACTGCATGTAATAAGTAGTTTTAGAATATTTTTGCATCAGAGGAGCAAGAAATTATAATAGACAGAAGAATTGAATAATTGAAAGAAAACAATACAGTATTACAAACGTTCATTTTGCTCGGTTACAAGCGTTCTAGGAACTAGTGATGAAGACTACATAAGTCACATTGACATCAAATTTACATGCTTTAAGAATTTCTTGGAAGAGTTAACATGAAATTTGGGCCCACACGTCACACTTTGACTCACACTTGAAAACTTAGGTTGAAATGGGCGATGACTGTTTATTTATGCGTTTTCCAAGAAATCAAGATTACGTGGTATTTTAGGTACAATTTTCTTCATTGAGGACTTTATCATGGTGCAGCAACCAAACAGTTGGGTTTATAAGCTGTGCAACTAACACGAACTGCAATAAACGTAAATTGTCTCCAGTAATAGAAAGTTCAACAATGCAAAGTTACAATTTATCAGTGTCTGAGTGAGATTGTCAAGAACTTCTCCAGAGTGGACGTGATTCTTAATCAGAGTTTTGATTCACTATTATTGATATCCATTTACGGGATATCTCTGTCTGTTGCTGACAATAATAATTCATGTTTTTTATCTGTGTAATCAATTCAAGCTCCATGATCCTTATTGGAAAATATTGAAGCTCTTATTGCAAAAATTGAAAGATCAATTTCATCCTTAGATGTAGCTTTATTTTTAGTGGTTTTGTTTTTCAGTAACTGTGAATAACGATGAACAATAATTTATTCGATACGGAGCACCTAGTTCACTTACAAGTAAAACTACACAACTACTTTTCATTCCATGACAAACATGTACCACTATTTTTGAGTGAGTATATTTCAATTGGTAACTCCATCATCGACTTTGGAATGGATGGAAGTTCACATCTCTCTACTTTTTTAGAGAAAATAATTATATAATTGGAGAATACAAGGAATTTGATTCTGTAGTTGAGGAATGATTATAATAAGGAATTTTCAATGACTTAGATTCTGGTACGAACTAAGAGAAAACGTGTGTCAAAGATATTCTGGAACATTCATTCCATGTCTCTCAAAACATTAAGGAATTTTTCGCCAATCTAGTTTCTATATTTGTAAACTTATTGATTCATTTTAGAATTATTGGTTGGAGGATATACCGTGATATGATATTATGATATACCGTGATGATTTCTCAAAGTTAGTAGTCTACTACTACTAATGTTGATGATTTCTTATCTGACATTGAAAGTGGAAATTCATGATCCCAGGTATTTTGCCAGATTTCTCATCCCAACCTATCATTCGTAACTAATGAGAGTTTTGATCCTTCAACTAAATTCCGTCATTGAATCCCTTCCATCAAATGAGCACGAATCTCTGTAGAAATTTCTTGAACTACTTGTTTGGAGCGGAAGCAGGTCATGTTCTTTCGATAAGAAATGAGAACTTAACTTGAGAGATATGACAAAAGAAGGTTATCTTTGAAAGAAACAAGTGACATATGGGAATGAAAAGAAGAAGGATGAAGGGAGTGAACGGTGACAATGCGATAACAAATAGCAGCTAAGCGCAGTGTGTCAAAGCGATGAAGAAATCGGCCGCTGCGACAATGACAAATGGCGGCTCATAGAGGCAGTCCGACTACCACTAACAAGTAGTCCTATCTCCGATTCTCCACTACAATGAAAGCCTATTTGCTTTATTATACTCCGACTTCATCAGCTAAACGCGCTCTCTATGAGCGGTTCAACTCTAAGCCAGAAAAATTCGACCACTTCATTCTTTTTAAAAATGATGTTGAACAAAGTTGTTTGATGATTGAGTTCGATTGAGCAACTGAAAACTGGTTCTCTTCCATGTGTTGTTTCAATCTTAACAAAAGCCTGTTAGTTTTACGAAATATACTGAAATTTTCTATGCGAAACAAGGGTACAAAGTTCGATTGGATAGCCCCAATAGTTAAACATACATTGAGTCATGATAATGAAAGCTACTCTTCAGAGAAAGATACATGTATCTGTATCCTATCCTGTGAAGTTGATAAATAATCTGCTGGTGAATTTCCTAAGATGCATACATGTAACAGAAATTCGATTATGATTCAATAAATTCTCTCATGATAGAATATTTTTATCTGCAGATATCTTACTGTAGAAGTTTCTTTTCTGTGAAAGATCAAATTCATATTCGGTTTGAGCTTATATGTATGGATAATATGGCATTTTCTCAGCAGTGGAAGCGTGAATTGTTAGTCGAAGCATGATTTTGGCACGCACAATGTTTCTACGTTTCTTCAATAGTTTCTATGTTTCTATTGAACCTGAAGAATGTTATGATCGCGTCACAGCAAAATTACAATAATATATTGAATACATGATGTAGCTAATGAATGGATCACAAAGAAATACAGAAAAGAATTCCTGATATCTAGATCTGTATTTATTACGAATGATCAAAATATTCAACAACACCATCAATCCAATTTAATTGAATAATCAATTTATTACAAATTGCATTATACGAAAATATCATACATGATCAGAAAAAGTCCAACAGTGCTAGTCCAGAACTGTCTTCTCTCCGAATTATGATTATGTATGTCCAAGCAGGAGGTGTTTGCTTCATTTTATCAATTCGAATCTAATTCTGAGTCCAGAAATATACAAACCGATATTTAACATTTAAATGGGATAAACCAAAACTACTCGAATCGATCACAGGGATTCCTTTACACATTAAATTTAAGGTTCTCACGTTAATAGAAAAGACTACTCTTGATTCATGATTGATAATTATGTTCTTCTATACTATTCAATATTCATTTGAATGTTAATAGTCCAATTTGGAATTTGATGGTTTTTATAGTTGAAAATCAAGTGTGCACTAGATAATAATAGAATCCAAAACCCCACTGCTTGAAAAGCATTTGGTTAAAGGTTTTAGAATTGTCTAGCAAAAAGGAAGGCAAGTCCCAGTTTGATTTTCTAGGGGGATGTTGTTCTTCCGACTCCCCTTCTACGTAATACTCGCCGAATCACATTCATCCTTATTTCCGCAGATTTAGCGAGGTGTCGATGGGCTTCCAACGCTGAGTGGGTGTGGCGAGAGGCAAGCGCTCCACAAAATATATGGTGAATTTATTTATTGAAGAACGAGTTGCTGGCTATAGATATCGGTTGAGAAGAAAAACCGAACGGTCAGATATACCTTTTTTCTGGAGGAGAAGACAACCCTCGGAAGGGCAATTCGGTTCTTGTATCTGGTCAGTTCCTTTCCGAATGAAGGGCTCTCTGTATGAGATTACCTCTCTCTTCTGCTATTGCTATCTTTTCGTTCGCAGCACTCATATGCTCACATCCCTCGCCGACAGTAGAAAACTGTGTAGACGGGAAATGAAGACTGGAGAGAAGTTTTCCATTTGTAGCCCCTGCCTGACACATTCAATCAATGATACAGCTGCAGCTGAGTGCCATAGATAATCTATCGCTCCGAATCAAATAAACTCCCTCTACATTGTCACGTACGCTTCTAAATCAAACACATTCTGCCCCCCTTCCTGCATTAAGGCTCCAATTGATGTCGGCTGGAGTGTTATCTTCCACTAATGAGAAATCTTATCGCAGATTGATTTATGTCTGAATCTCTAGACTGCTATATATAATCAATCTGACTGGCAAGCTACAAAGATAAGCTCTAGAATTTCTGAAGAGATTTCACTCTGTCAGAAGTGCTAGAGATAAGTATTCTCTATTTCTGGTTATTGCGAAAAATAAACAAATCCACTCTAAGTACAAGTAACAAGCATGAATCATCAAACTCTTTCGTCTCTTCATCACTTTGAAGCTTATTCCCAATGCCCAACTTTGAAGTTAACAGATTCAAAGCCTTGAGATAATCCTTTAACTGAATTCAATTCAGATAGGCATTTTTGGATATTTATTGGGAATTTATAATCGATCAATACATTGTGAAAGATGGACTCCGCTCTCATAAAGTGTGACTTTCCACATACAATGATACGGTTCGTGGAATTCAATTTGAAGAAGTATTAATATTTAAAAAGTTTTATGACTTGGAATGTTTAAAACATTCATGTATGAAATATTGGTATATTTATCAATTGACATAAACAAAAATCAATAAATTATTGGGGCAAAAGCGAAAGGCATCGGCAAAAACCGATCCTCTCATGGATAATAAAATGAAATTGTAGTAGCATGTCCAATAGTTATAACAGTGAGTTACTGAATTCATCAAATGATACGGCCTATTTAGAACAATTGATCATTCCTAATGTCTGAGACCCTCCAAATATCAAGGAGATAATCACATTACTTATCAAAAAAAGAACTCATTCCAAAAAGGGTCTACAAATTCTGCAACAGAAGCCAACAGAGACCTATTTCAAATTCCTCAAGATTTCAGTAAGTCTAGTTTTTAGTCTGTCAAGTCTTTAATTAGATCCTTGCGGAGCACGGGTTACCTGTTAGTATCAAATTGATTCAACAAGCATGAATCATCAAGCTCTTTCTAAACTTTCTGCATGCTTTTTAAATGTTGATGATAGCTAAAAACATTTTTGCCAGCCTTTCAAGTGATGTTTTCCACGTGTAGAGAAGCCTTGGGAAGCATTTCAATTGCGACTATGTAGCTGTTTGGGTGTGAGGCGACCAAAATTGACTCTTTTGAAAAGTCGATGAGAAGGCGAGGGGTAATTGTTTTCCCTAGAACACTATGTGGCTCTCTTTGCGCCACTGCTAACAAGATAGGGGATCCTTTCAAATGATGCGGGCGTTTAGGCAATGCAAGGCTTCTTTGCTCTTTGTTTTGTACTCTTCTTAGCGATTCCTTGTATCCTGTGCCAGCTTAGCTACAACATAGTCGATTCATTACACCATTCAACGTCTTTGTCACTAATCTGTTGACGAAGGCAAGTCAATCTTCTGTCAAGTATAAAGATAGAACATAGAAAGAATTTGAAGACAAATCTAAGAAAAAACGAAAAAAATAATGTTTACTCATTTCATCACCTGGGAACTTGATCAACGATATTTGAATGTGATAAATCACAAAGAATCACCAGAATCGTTCATCAATTTTTTCCTGGACAAGAATAGTTTCGGCTGATCACGTCATTATCCAGTAACATATAGAGTGAAAAAAGGTAGTTGTTATTCTTTGAAATAATGATCTTTGAAGTAGCCCTATAAAAGTAATTGAATCATTGAGTGTGACATTTTAATAATCAAACATTCGTGGATTAATCTTCAAGTTGAAAAGTTTTTTTGATGTTTTGACGGTTGGAGAAAGTTTTATAAAGAGATCAGTGAGTAAGTGTTTGAATTAGGATATTCATAAGTACAGATAACCGAAATAAGTTTCTGAGATTTGAAATAGTCATCGAACCTATAATGATATTAAGGGCCGGCTTCCGATTTAGCTAAGTTCTAGACTTTAAACAGCTGGAGTCGGAAAATTGGCTTTCCGAAACGGGGCGTAGTCGCAGTCCACGTTTAAATTAAATTTCGAAAAACTAGAAGCTTGAACACAAAATAAAATGGAGATAAAATAGTGTAAAGTTTCAGCTATATTTTGAATTATTTAGGAATGTTTCATTCTGTCAAGGAAAAACATTACAATTATAGGAATGAGAGAATAAAGATTACCATAAAAACTGCGACTACGCCCCGTTTTGGAAAGCCAATTTTTAGACTCCAGCTGTTTAAAGTCTAGAACTCAGCTAGATCCCGAGCTCGGAGACCGGCCCTAAATATTCTAAAGTGAAATTCATGCTTCAAATTCAGTGAATATTCTAGGTCGACAAAGTTGCCAAGATTATTCATATTTCCACCGCATTCTATAATAGATAGCTATGATTCGAATTATCTTGATATACGTATCTAATACAATGTGTTTAGTATTAATAATCAACGATTTTTGTTATTAATGATCAATTTGTATTTTATCTGTCGGAAAAATTTATTTTCTATGGCTCAGAAATTAATTTTCATGATTGATATTGAATATTTTTGTAGTCCATTATATTTCTACATAGTCTACAAACGATTTGGCAACCTTAACGAAGTTAGAAAAGGATAAGTTATCTGCTTTGTCTGATGACAGATGAATATAGGGAACCGAAGTTAATCAGCTGTTGACTTTAAAACGTGAATCTCACTTTAGCTATATGAGGAATCATGAGATTGTATAGCTTATTGCTACTAGAAAAATACACAAGTGAAATGCGGGTTGCCTACACTACTCCTGCATCAAAATACGAGTATATTTCTCTGCGATTTTCGTAATATGGTAGATTGAAAAAGCAATTTTCGTTCATTACAAAGTCACGTTACTACTATACAGCTTATACTCCCATATCAAGTTATAATAAATACTCGAATTCACAGAGAGAAATTGTATTTTATAACGAAGTAACGATATTCATTCTATGTGAATCGTGTGCGAAACATTGATGGTTGCAGTCTTAATCTGATCATTATTTGAAGTAGGGGGTGGCATTATTAACAATAAGTACCTTATCAGCTACCTTGAGTCTCGTCTGGATGACAATTTTGCAAGATGAAAGCTTGTATTTCTTTTTTTCCATCTTGTAGTGATCAGTGTTGCCGTCGCCTTTTTGCTTGCACAGTAGAGGTGAGGGATGAGTCAGTTCCATGCTAAATAAGTGGAAGAGATATAACAGAACGAATTGTAGCCGAGAGATGGGAATACCCGGCTTTTCGACATTCATGACGGTTGGAAAGACCCAACGTGAGACAGCAAGTCAGTCGTCTCTGCCTCCCAAAGGGGAGCTTCAGAATCATCTTCGTACTTTCCACTCAAGGCCAAAGCCCCCCCAAAAGTCAATGCTCTCTCCTGAATAGAGACATTGTTAAGTCTGCACTCTTCTCGCACGAGACAGTATATATCATCAAATAAGAACGCCTCTTTATCCTCGCAAGTGCGTGTCGCATACGCGAACCAACGTACTTTTCCTTTCCACATTTTCCAGCTCTCAAGATGCTCGTCATTCGTCTGTCATACTCATCATATATTCTTCTCCATCATGTTACACACATTCTTTCTCTTGAGCGGTGATCTTCTGCCTGAATTACAGATGTGCGCAGCTTCATAGTTTGGTCACGTGACGTCATCAAATCTGGTCGCCTATTGGCCACATCGTCTGGCGAAACGGATCTCTATTATCTTCAAAGGTACACCGTACCAAGCTATATCTTCCATTACACCAACCGGACTAATCTGCAGTGATGTGTACGAACATAAAAAACGTATGATTGTTCGTTTTGATTACGATTCGTACGTTTGTCGTACAGTGATGTGTATACGACATAAAAATCAAAACTATTTCCCTGAAAGAATTGAACGTTTAACAATAGAGATTAGAAAACTCCGACTACAACTACAATTCCTAAAGACTATGGAAATTGTTAACATGAATGAGAAACCAAACAAAACAAAATGGTAGAGAAATTGTGTGGAATGAATCTGGATTCTGAATATTATTTTTAAATAAATTTCAATGACGTTTAAAGGATAATTCTAAAGAAGTACTGATTTGTGGGAGTCTCATTTATCATTATTCATGAGAGAATAGTAGTATAATAGAGTAAATAATGTCCAACAATATAGTTCCATTATTTGTTTCATTTGTTTGTTAATGATGCACTGTGGTGATTGAACTGAAAGTTTGTTAAGTTCAGTGGTCGATGATTTATGAGTTGAAGTAATGAATATTGAACACTTTTCGAATCAACAAAAATTAGTTCTACAAAGTTTATTATGGTGATACAAGGCCTTGTTGATTAGAAATGCGTTTTCCAATTGAAGGAAAACCCTCCTGAAGTTGACCCAGTAAAATTACTCTGATAGATGAATATCATGAATATAGCACATCAAAATGTATTGCAAGGAAATCTTCAGATATTCCAGACTGATGTGTGAAACATGAACGAAGTGGCTGTGGAGTGGAGAAAAAAGATAGGTCTGTAAAGAACGACGTGTTACTGTCATATGTCATCATCAACCAGCCCTTCTTATTCGATTTCAAAACGAGAACTTACTTGGCTGAAGCCTAATGCATGACAGACGAATGCAGAGTCTGCATTAGATTTCCGACTCGTTGCCTCCAAGCGTTGTCAAGCTATTCTCGATATTCATCGGTTATCATCATCCCTCCCCTCTGTAGGCCTAGAACTCGTTATGCCATGAAATTATTATTTCTCAAAAGATGAAACCGGGTGAGTAAGCAGGGGTTGCACTCTGCGAAATGCTGAATAGGGTTCTGCACCCTCGAGTGTGATTTCCAGAGAACTTCGAGTGATATTCCTTCTAAAATTGATATGCATTGTGTTCCATGGATACATGCTACTTTCAGAACACTAGTAGTTCTGTGAACAGTTGACATCACGCAGTATTCTCATCCACAAGTACCTGATTGAAACTATAGACCTTATAGAAATACAGCAATAGACTGGTTTCTCCACACATCTGTGTAATCACTTGTCAGCTGATTTATGATGAATAATTCTATAGTCTGATTTTTACTTCAATATTGGCGTATGAAAGAGGCTCCTTTTTCCTTTTATATTATCCTTGAAATGCAAAATTTCCAAAAACCTTGTATATAGCCTTCGTCGACGCGCAATTAAAAAAGGAACATACCTGTCAAATTTCATGAAAATCTATTACCGCGTTTCGCCGTAAATGCGCAACATATAAACATATAAACATATAAACATTCAAACATTAAGAGAAATGCCAAACTGTCGACTTGAATCTTAGACCTCACTTCGCTCGGTCAAATATTTCCAATTGAATCAAAAGGGAATGAGAAATTTTTTGCAACAGGAAACCGAATATGATGTTTTCTTATGTAACAGTGACACACGTAAAATGTTGTAATAACAATTCGTAACAATCGTTATAAATTCGGAAGATGTCAGAATACAATTTTGCTCTTTTTGTCAGTTGGAAATAATAGTAGAGCACAATATATCACCAACATTCTGTTTCTCTTATGTGTTGAAAATCTCAAATTTCAGAATCTGATTACTCTACATAATCATTTCCAATAAAAATATTCGATATACCGGTAATGTGATGGCTTGAATAATGGTACCTAATATGGAGCTATCTTATTCTGCTCACTGGAAATATTCATGACTCCCCATAATAATATCAATGAGAAAAAATATGAATAAATGGATAATTATTACTTTTGTAATCAAACACAAAATGAAAAACATAACAGGTATCAAAAATTACAATGAAACTTAGAAAAATAATTTGAACAGTGTCTGCAGCGAAATATGAAAGGAAAGTGTAGTACTTATAGTGCACTACACGAATCTTCAGATAGTTTTCCACTTTTTTACAACTTCTCTTGGAAGTTATAAGCCTTAAAAAACTAGAGCACCAGTTTCAATACTCTGAAATTATTTTGTGATGTATTATTGGTAATAAAAACTGAGAAAATGTTTCAATGGAAGATACCTCACCTGGTGTAGCTCTCTGTTCGAAAAAATCTTGACTACCAAGCAATAAAGCTATCCATATCTGTCATGTACAGTAGCTCTCGGAACTCAAAGTTTGTTTCTTGAAAAAACAAAGCTGGTCTGATCCAAAGTTGGGAGCACCCTTCAGCGTAAACGCCAGCTGCGTTCGCTGCAATGTTTCCCATTCTTTGCCACCCTTCCTTAAAAAGTGGTACTTATAATTTCCGCTTTCTTTTCAAAATTCTGATTGTGTTCGATAATCGCATTACAACCCGCCACAAATCCACCTAACTTCGGAGTTCGTTTGCTGTTAGTTACTGGATTCCTGTAGAAGTTTTGATTTATTTCAGAAATAACGCGAGAAATACCGTGCTGATTCGTTGTTCAATTGTAATGTATCTCGACAATATAGGCAATTAGAGTTATGGATATGTAGTATAGGATCTAGAAGTAAATTATAGCCGAGTCTCAGTTGAATATAACTATTGATTGCTTGAGAAACCCGATTACCTGGTCCAGGAGGACTTCATGATTCATCATTATCAGTTTATTTGGTGTCACGATATCCTTCTTTTTAAGGAACTAAAATTGATAAATAAATTATAGGAAATCAAATTATAAAAAATAAAAATATTTCTATCATGAGAAGCTGTTGTAAACCAATACAAGACCTAGCTAATATAACTACTGCTATTATCTCACCTTATGTTTATAATGTTTCACTATGTATCTTTTCTTGTATGTCATTTATGTATAATAATGAATTTATTGTCAACTCTTTTCCATATAAAATTATTGTTATGAATAGGAATATTATTGGAAAACTAACCTCATTTAGTCAACATGTTTTCAAATATGTCAAAGGGGCACAGCATCATAAATTATTTACCTATCAATAAGACGAGAAGAATGTTCTTTATTTTTCATATTTGAATTTATAAAATATCTTGAAGATGTCGAAATAGAAAATGTTGAAAGACGCGCTTATCTTTGTACTGTTATTATCAAAATTAGCCTCCCTTGCTATTGCTTTATTTTCTTTCGTAGAATTAAAATTTATTTATTGTAATTATTTTTTATTTCCTCGCACTTCACATCACTGTATCACATGGCTTGTGCCAATGTTATCGTAGGTCAGTGATTCTTGTAATCACCACGTGAATGTGATGTCTGATAAGGGAGAAGCTAGCTTCATACGGTATGTTCTAGTGATAAGAGGTTCGACTTTTGTTTGTATTAAAAAATATCCCGGTTTCAAATTTATGTAAATTACTGATTTTGAATCACTACTTCTGGGAACTACTTTCTTTATTTGCAAACGTCATTGTGACGAAAGCCATTTTGAATTATTTCAACCTATCAGAAGCCCAGATTTAATTATTCAAGGGTGTATGAACTTAAGTATCTTGAAAAATAACCACTTCCGAGATGATCATCTAGCGGTAGACAACCATGGTTGAATGTTTCCCGTTTAACTGTTTTCAAATGTTAAAGTAAATGTCTCATGTAATTGTAAATCAGCACCAAATACCGTCTCTTATATATTTTCTGATTAATTACGGAGTGAAGTGGAAAATAAAAAATTAAAACGTCACCGAACTTAGCCGCCGACACTCTGCCTGTGCCACAACGTGAGCGATCCACATCCGAGGTCCAGTTAATTTTCATCCGAAGACATCGAGTGAGTAATTTCATTTCATCATTTTGTATTGGGCCCAATGCACAGTGCAGTGCATCGATAAAATATAACAAAGCGCTAACGACGAATTATTTGAAACTGAGAGTCTCCGACAATACATGAAATTTGTATTAATTGTAATCTCATTTCTTGCTTTCCACGCCAGCCCCCTGAGTCTCAGTCGCTCAAGGCTAGTAATTAACTTATTTTTCAAATATTATCAAATCTCTCCAATTCAATATCTGGACTTGGTTCAATCAAATATCCTGCTAAAAAACTTTGAATATTGTAACTCTTCAAATTATCATCACAGTGTTGTATGTTTTGCACACATTAGACTGTGATTTTTTGTATAAAGTGTGGATTATTTGTGCGCATTATATTTGCAATTTATTATCAACTTATAGCAATTCATTTTATCCCGTGTTTGGCAGACTCACAAGGTATAGTTATAAGACGAGCAACGGTCTCCCTGAACTATATTCTTGGCTGTGGGGGTCAGCCGGAAGTGTTGAGCTTATTGATATATTCGCAAACGCCACGTTACACCACATTCCATCATTTGTGATTGGATATTATCTTTATATATTTTTTGAGTTCTATGAAGACGGTGTAATCGAGTTGAAAGGAGAGAATAACTACCTCCCAGACCGATTACTCCGGACTCCTTCCACTCTTTCTTTGTATTGGCCTTCCAGCTCCCGGGCGGAGGTGAGCCTCAAACAACGTGGAGACCATTACAAGAGGTAACCCCCCAGGAAGCCCATTACATTGGATAACGAGATTTAGATTCTAATGGAGCAGTTAATCATAAGATTAAGAAGATCTTAAGTTGATTGCAACAATTACATCATGTTATGATATTATTAATCCATTTATATCATTGATACATGAATATACCATGATGCATAATACTCTACAATACTCTTGTAATTGAGACTTGTAGAGATCTCGAGATTGAAGATTTCACAAAACAATCTTCGCTAAAAATGAAAGATCCCCTTTGTGATCAAATTTCTGCATTGTTTTGGAAAATTACAATCTCTAAGCTCCAGTATCTTCCAGATTTGCAAACCTAAACCTGGTATTTCTGTATTGAAAGTAATTGTCGTACGCTTCTTGAGAGCTCAAGAAAACAAAGCAATGAAGGGTGGATACTGGAGATTTGAATGTTTAAGGCAGAGAATAATGTCTTCATTTAGTGTCATTAACCTGCAGTTGCCATCCCTTGTTCAATTGATGAGGTTGCATTGTGAAGAGAACTCTCAGTTATGAACAGCACCATTCATCGGCCGCTAGACAATTTTCGGCGGCCATACTGAAGAGGAAGCGGCTTTCATCCTCAATCACACAGCCGCCGGCAGTCGGTTGAATATTCATGTCGTAATTAGAGTCGCTTCCTACCCTCTTGAGAATACGGAACAGTCAATCGACATGTTAAAATTCTTCACTAACCTTCAGAAGGGGTCGCGACAGGGACAAAGAATCCTGTCTATGAAGTTAAAATTTTCACTGAATATTTTGTAGCTTCCTCAGGTCCCAAATGGGTCCAAATAAGGATAGAATTGAGTTTCCTGGGTGAATCAGAACAATTGGTTGATGATTCAATCGTTATATCCTGATGTATCATTATCCACAATAAGTGTTTCTATTCGAGGTGATTCAGTTACAAATTGATTAATGAGTATTAAATTAAGGAATTCTGTTATTATGAGTTCAAAAAGAAACCCAGTACTTATTCTCAGTACAACTAAGTGACCAAGAGCCATCATTACACATTGATTGTATGGTGTAACATAACCATGAGGTGATAATAATAAACTCTGTTTTAAACTCAGGTGATAAAATAATAATTGTTTTACAGTCGTTCTATCCCTTCTCTAAGACACAATGTACAGTAGCCTACATTATATAACATTATATAACAGGGCATTGCATAAGGTTACACTTTCACATAAAATATATTTCTGAGCCTGTTTTGCTTGATTTGAATAGCCTGAAAATGTATTATAACGTATTATAACGGTAGGGTAACGAAAACGGCTACTTATCCGCACCAACCGATTGAGATACTTTACGAGTATTTTCATTTTTGGATTCGATGATGTAGATGCTTGAAAATGTAGTACTCTGACTGGAAGGGCTCCAGTTTATAAGCAAGAACCTGTTTCCACGATTGATTTTATAGGTTGGTTATGCTAAATATGATGATGATGATAATATTTGTGAGGCTTTCATTTGGTGGGGATTCCCTTGAAGAAAGGTCCCACCTTGCCAAATATTTTATATTATGTTCATTGTATACCAAGTCAGTATTTCAAGATTTGTTTTGTGTTGATTTAACAGGCTTATGATGATAATTATTCCATTATCAATTATGAAAGTATTTATATTCGATTGGAATTAAATTAAAACTTTTTGGTTCGTACATTTTATAATTAATTTGTGTAAAATTGCATGAAACAGTCATTTCCCCACTAATAAGAATGATAATTATTTCTATTCCCACGAAAAATTAGAATGTAAATTCAAATTATGAACACGTATAATATTCAAATCATTCACAATAGTGTTCATTCTACTCAAGAATAGTTGCAAAAATTCTTATCCAAGGGAAACAACGTGTTTCACGTTGCTCTCTCTGGTAGCACTTCAACGCTTTGAATTGAATTGACGCCTTTTGTTGATTCTCTTGCTTCCTAGCCGGAGTAAAACTAACTTGCAAAACAGCATTTGCAAAATTCAACACACGAGTGTTTGAGCACAGTCCCAGATTCTGACTGCACCAGAATAATCTTCCATAACAACAGGGAGTTCACTGGCCGGCAGTTTCAGGTAGAAAGGCAGCAACTAAGCAGCGCTAAAGGGAACGGCAAATACGAATCTCGGGCCTATTTGAATCGGTGTCCGATTGTGAGGCCAGACCAACAGACTGAATAGAGCTGGACACAGTCGGTGTTCTGTACAGTCCGATTCAAGAATAACAGATGTGTCTGGCAATTATGCTGAGAGCTGACCGTTCTGCTGACTGTTGGAGTGAATTAAGATCCCTCGCGCACGGAAGTCGCATGAATAGTGGAATGCCCTCTGTTGAAACAGACTCAACAAACGCCACTAATTCTTGCTGGTTGTTCGTCCTACTAGCAATTCAAGCTGCAGTTCTCAGTTGCAGGAACATGCCACGCTCAAATTAATAGATCACTGTAAGCTCTCATGAGTTCTGGTTGGTGTTAAGGTGAACAGATTGCAATTATATTCTTTTTTAGGCTATATTATTTGTGAAAATAATTATTAATGTAATTAACATAACCTCTTCAGACAATTTAATGAACTGAATTCAGAAAGACAGAAAATTTTGGACTAAAGCCTGTTATTTTCATTCCAATATTGTTATGTTTTTGACCCACTTATAACATAGAGAAAGAGGAAAATAAACTAATAAGAATGAAGAGGGAAGTAGTTTTACTACTAGGGAAGTAGGAATAATAGGAAGAAACCACATTCAAGTGACAGTCTGGTTAACTGCGATTGGTTGAGAGTAGGATGAATCAAATAGGATTAATCGCTAGTGAACACTGGAGTTCATCTACTGTGAAATAGATATATTTAAATTATATTTTATATTAAATAATATTCATATAAATATAATAAATGTTATATATCATATATATATATATATATTATATATATATATATATATATATATATATATATTATATATATATATATATATATATATATATATATATAATTTTATATTTAAATTATATATTTTCTTCAATATTATTTGAAGAGAATATTGACGAATTATTCCCCTATAAGAGAGTGAATGAACTGATATTGAAACTCGTATTCAAGAACGTACTCAAATAATAAAAGCAACTGATATCCCCTGATAGAAAGGAGCGGCAAACTAGGGTGAAGCTGGATGCTTGGCTGGGGAATCTAGCATTGAAAACTGACTTGAATTTCAATTCAAAGTCATAATTATTTCGAACGAAGAAGCTCTGGATGAACTCAATGGTGTGATAATTTCCAAAATAACACATTAATTTATTTCACTAATAGACTGGAAAAATGTTTGTACTCTATGGAACAGTACAATAACCTTCAAATGAGGGTAATGTCTCTAGTAGCCTACTGTACTTTGTAGAAAGGTATGAAAGCCTTTTTCCAACATTTAATGTGTTGATATCAAGGAATAATATTCCGAGCTTGCTGATTAGATTCTAGAAGACAGAATAATAATCTCCGACTGAATTAATTTCAATGAGGAGAAAATACGAAAGCAAACAATTCAAGAAGAATTTATTTTTATCCATTCAAAAAGACCATAGAGGTGATTGGCTGCGAGACAATGAGACAAGCAAACGTTTTGCACTAACCATCTCTGAGTGCAATGCGACTGAATTGAGCTGACCTACATTGATAATAATGAGACTTGTCAAAACAGTCTGCTCTATCCAGCAAACTAACTGTTTACTAACAACTATGTTTACTGCCTTGCCTCTTCTCAACTATCTCCAGCTGGTAAACAGGAGCTTTATCAGTGTACTTCAACACTACAGTCCCAATTTGAATTTTGATTGATTCAATGTGGCGGGATCGAATCATCTACTACAATATCTAATGACTCTGATTCTGGGAAGTAAGATTGGAAAGATTTGACACATTCAAAAGTCGATCATATTATCATTGTTATCATCATAGGCCTACTCACTTTCTTTATTTGGGCTATCACTATTATTGGAAGAAAAATGTATTATTCAGTATACTTTCTCATTATTCTTCAGTGCATTACATGCTTCAACTCATGAGAGCCATTTTAAAATAATGATAAATTATTTTATTATCTACTAGCTTACCCGGTAAACTTCGTACCGCCAAAAAGTCAATGTATCTCATGTCACACTTGTCTTTACTTGGTGAATCATGAAGTTTATCTGACAATCAATATTTCCATTCACATCTTAATACGGACTTGCTATGTGCTTCGTCATACAGCATTTATTATTCAGAGAATATTTATATTTTTCTCAATCAATTGGTAGTAATATCTATCAGTAGAGTGTTGAATTAAAAAAAAAGATAGGTTAAATCAGTGTTTTAAAGATGGATTTGATGTTTTCATAGTTCTTGATTGTCAATAGATAAACTACCGTTTCAATACCAGTATACAATTTATCACAGGGTGACGTGTTTATTACAGCTGGTAACTTTAGATGCTGAATCATATCATCACAATATGAAGTTGAATCATGATCATCTTTCCGTTCTTCGGTAGCCGCTCAGCCAAAAATTTCGAAAACATGGTCTGTAAAATGGATTAATAATTGATAATTATTAACCCCCCTATTAAAATTTCTGGTCACAAACCATCCCCAATATTCACACAACGTATGCCCAAAGTTTCATGCTGTAGTTCATGTTGTAGTATATATATATATATATATATATATATATATATAGATGTATTGCTATATAGATTTATGATAAAACTTCCATTATGTTAAAGAACTGACAATATTTGCAAAATAATCTGTTCACTGACTTATTACTGATGGATATCGCCATTAGTATTCTTTCATCTTCATAATTGAGAACTCTCATGTGGAGATTGCTGCTTGCAACACTACGTTATAATCTAATATATTCAAAACATGCTATCTCGCCAGCTCACTTGAAGAATAAGCATTCAAGTTGCGGTAGTCCGTGGAGACGTCTGGCCAAACATGTATGACCCAGTGGGAACCGTCTTATTCAGTGGAGTTATCTTTTCCTCTCTTCTCACTACCTTTTGGATCCGATGTTTGTGCAGCAGTTCGCTCTTGTCTATTCACCGCTTCTACCTCGTGACATCTTTTCCTTTCCCACTGTCCGGGAGAAAATGTAATTTGCAAAGGAGATGGTGTGCTAAGCAAATAATGTGGCAGCAGTGGCAGCATGTTGCCCGTGGGAGCAAAGTAGTCTAGAGCCTAGACTTACCTCATTCTTTGTCCAACCCCTCTTATTCCTTACCAGACATAACCTGATGTTCGCAGTTCAAATTTGACTTTGTGTGCTTTAGCAGGGATGTCCCTTTTCGCTTCTTTCAGACTGTTTGTGCAATGGAGTGCTCTGGTGCTCGAAGAGGTCTAATCTGAGGATTGCTGGTTCCAATATGCAGAAAACTCATTTCCCAAACGTCCCCAACTGATACTTTCAATTGGGAGAATTCTCTTGTGAATACGTCTTGTTCTGGTTGGCCTCTCAACGTTTTACAGCACGATTTCATGATTCAAGAAAGAAGAGAACAAAATTTTCTATTTAATCTGAATTTAGTTTTCGGTAGTTGATCCTTATAGGAACTGCTTGCTCATTTGCTCTGGTAGTTGAACTCTTACATAAGATTGTCTCTTTAACATTTTATTGCCATGTGGGATGTCATATACAAACCAATGGTATTGAAAATAGCTCTATAGACTCAATATCAATGAAGCAGAGAAATCCTCCAGGTATAATGACACTATTTTGTATATTTAACGTGAAGGTATCCCTTGCCTTAATTGAAGTCCTCAATTTCCTCAATGGGAGGGCATTGAATATTTTCATTTACATGAAAATTTGATCTAACTTATCCTTCCAAATTCATTGGAAGTAGAAGAGGAGTACTTTTTATAGCTTATTATCTTCCGTGACAATCAGCGTAAGTTATAGTTTTTTCGCGGGTGGATTATCAATTCTGAACAACATAATTCAGGAAAAAATCGACACATGTCATACTTACATGATTAATGTTATTCTTTGCTAATGAATTTTCGTCTGGATCTGAGTAGAGTAATAATATGAGATATTGTGTTTTATGACTGTGAAATTCGCGCGGAGAAGTAAGTTTGGAGCATAACATGGTATGCTGAGGTACTCGGCTGTGTTATTACGCACTCAACCATTTTGTGTTGCAGGCTCTGCTCTGCAGACAGTCATAAATAACACAACCTCACCAGCCATATGACTTGCTGCTGTGCGATGCAATGCAATCGTCATGCCTCCCGAAAAAACCGCGACCACACACGATATGCTGCCATTTTGGCAACAGCTGAAATATATTTGAATTAGTACACTGCTATCAGCTATAAATTCCGCATTTTTTCATTAAAAATAATGAATGAATCGAGACCAATATGAATCGCATCAAGAACAACAGAATTATTTCAACTTTAGATCATTGACGGAATGCTGGTTCTCCATTTGATACTTAAAATGAGTTTGAAAGCTCTTGAGAGATAACCGCCTTGAAATCAGAATATCCAGTGGAGATTCAAATTCAAATTTTTTATTTATTCAAGTAAGTTACAATACATTCTGGTTCATACACGAATCTACAATAAATTACAGTACAACAGCCAATTATGCAACAAATTTCACATATTATGAAAACTTATTAATTACAATGAAGATTGAATGCAACATTAGAATATTGATAATATAGTATTGTAATATAACTACATAAATCAGCGGTGTTTCAACAATGAATAAATGATAATTTCAATGAATAAATATACACCCCACTATATATTATATGTGTTGGGGTATAAGTAATTAGTTGCTTATTGCGTGTAATAATTACTATTTACAAACTTCATTCACTGATATGGGATTAGAGTTTTTTATAATAAAATTAACAAATAATATTAATAAAATCAAACAAACAAAATTATGGAATTAGTAGAAAAATATTAATGTTCTATTAAGGATAATAATAAGAAAGGTTATTTTTAGAAAAATGAAAAACAGTAAAGAATGGAATGAAGAATAAATAGTTTCAATATTTACAGTCTAACTAAATTTTCACAATTTTCCACTCCAATATCAACCAACCAGGAAAATAAACTTTTCTTGAACCTGTGTCTATTGAATTCTTCCCTAATGTAACTTGGTATTGAATTATAAATTTTTGGTCCCAAATATGTGTAGTTTCTTTGCCCAAATGTAGTGTTCATCCTTGGTACTATTGAATACGTGTTTCTCTGCCTTGTTTGATGGTTATGATCTGCCAGTCTTATGTGTTCGTTGTTTCTCCTCATTCGCGTGATGATAGCCTGGATGTAGAGTTGTCTCACACTCAGTACTTTACTGTCCTTGAAAAGAATGTTCGTGGGGAATTGATTCTCCTTGAAGCCTATTATTTTTAGTATTCGTTTTTGAAGTTTATAGAGAGGTTCAACATGTGTAAAATTCGTAGCTCCCCAGATAATTATGACGTATCTTAAAATTGATTGCACTAAAGAAAAATAAACAGTTTTTAATGTCTCATAGTTGAGGATTTTACGGAGTTGATAGAATTTGTAGAGAAGCTTCCTGATCCGGGTAATTGATAGATTAATGTGCTTGTCCCATTTGAATTTGTTGTCCACTATTGTTCCTAAATATTTTATTTCATTGACTTGTTGAATTGAAGGGCAATCACACGGGTTGTTGGTGCTTCCACAGTGATGCAGGATTATTGAAGAATCCGGTGGTCTCGTCCGTTCTGTCAGAGAAAAGGCTAAAAATTTCGTTTTTGTTGCATTTACTGTAAGCAAATTTTCTCTTAACCATTTATCGACTTTGATCAATTCTTCCTGTGCCAGATTAAAAACTTCCTCCCAGGTGTTTCCTTCAAATAGTATACACGTATCATCAGCAAAAGCTATTACTCTTCCTCTTATCTTAATTGAACATAGCTCATTTGCATATGCCAAATACAGAATTGGCCCAAGAACTGTTCCTTGGGGAATCCCAAACTTCATCGTTTCCTCTGAACTGAGATGTTCTTCAACTTTGACTTTTTGACGCCGGTCACAGAGGTATGATCTAAACCATGCTAGAGGAACTCCTCTAATTCCCATGGCTTCTAATTTCTTCAGCAGCAAACTGTGATTAACAGTGTCAAAAGCTTTTGCTAGGTCCAGGAACACTGCTGCAATTTTTTGTTATTTTCTAGCTTATCTGTGACAAAATTTGACAATTCTAATACCGCATCTTCTGTACTCCTCCCCTCACGAAACCAAATTGATTCCTAGATAGTAAGTTGTTTTTTTCCATGTAATTCACAAGACGTTTCTTTACCAGTTTTTCCAAAATCTTAGAAATATTGCTTATAAGTGAAATAGGCCTGTAATTGGTGGCATTTGTTTTGTCGCCTCCTTTATGTAATGGTCTAACACATGTCTCTTTCATAGCTTTTGGAAAAATTCCTTTTGACAGACTTAAATTAAATATGTGAATTAATGGTTTTACAATTACATTTTTTATCGACTTCAATGTTCTATTATTGATTCCATCAAGTCCTGGAGCACTGTCATTTCGCAAACTACTAATAGCTTCAAGAAGCTCATCTTCAGTTACTGGGTGAAAGTAGATGGAGTGTAGAGTTCTTGTAACAGGTTTATATTGGGATATGATTTGGTCTAGTGGTTTTCTTAAGGAATCTATTACTGTCTCCGCCATTTCTTCACCTACATTTGTGAAAAAGTTATTCATGTGGTTGAGCACAGTTTCTGGATTTTCCTTTAGATTGAAAATCCTATCATCTATTTTAATAGCATTCAATTTCATTTTTGTTTTTGATTTAGAGTCAGTAGCATCTTTGATTACTTTCACATTTTTTTATTATCCTTTCCAGCTTCATACAATTCTCTCTATAGTATTGTCCTTTGTTTCATGAATTAAAGCTGTGAGTGTATTCCTATACCGACGATAGAAGTTGGTTAAGTTAATGTTGTTTGGGTCTTCCTTTCTTCTTTTGTTGAGTAGATTTCTGGTTCTTATTGCTGCTACTATACCTCTGGTGATCCATGGTTTGATGGGTTTGTACTTCTTCTGCCGCCGATGCTGCTGATATTATTTTGTATATGTTGTCTCAGAGTTGATAAGAAGGTGTCATAAGATGTATCTGTATTATTATCTTCTAAAACATGAATCCACTCCTCATCAGTAGTTCATTCTTCAAGCTATTAATGTCTATTTTCTCGTTTATTTCATGTGTTCCAGTTTCATTTGCACTATTTCTCGAAATATGTTGCACTCCTAGAATTGTGGTGAAGTGGTCAGTTATTGTTGATTCATAAATGATTGGAAAAAGATTATCTCTGGAGTTGGTAGCAATGTGATCTATGCAAGAAGCAGTTTCTGTTGTAGTTCTGGTTGCTTGCTTAATGCAGAGTCTGAGCACATGCTCGCTTAGAAGATCGCAGTAGTCATTCAATTGATGATGTGGACGAATTTGAAGGGTGTTAATATTCATGTCCGGCACATATGACTTGTTGCCCTCTTAATTCATTCAGGATCGATTCTAAGTCACTCAGGAAATCTGTAATATCATTGAAGGACGGTGATCTGTATATTGCAAGGATGTTCCACTTTTTGTCTGCTGCATCCAACCGAATATGTAGGACATTTGCCTGGTTAATATGTAGCTCAACACATTGTACATTTATACTATCTTTAACATAAACAACTACACCATCATTTTGTAATGGGTTGTTTATGGTGGAAAATACATCATATCCTCGAATGGACTGGAGTACAAATTCAGTCCTAATCCAGCATTCGGTTAGAATAATAACATCAAAAGAAAAATTAATGTCGCACAATTGAATCATCAGCTCATCAAAATTTCTTCTGATACTCCTTATATTGAGACAGAAGATGCTCAAATCACAAGAACTCAATGCTGCACAAAGTTGTTGACTGTTGTTGATCACTTCATCGTTATTTCTTCAAAATAATCAAGATCCTCGAAGCTGAGCAAATTTGATAAGTTGTTGTTACTCATTATTTGAACTCTCATTAATCCCTTCCATGTTTCTTTCATTCCAGCTTAAGAGAAACTCTTCACTAACATCCTTTAGTTTTCGAATTAGGGTCAGCACTAAATCTTCTTGCCCTGTTGTAATATATCTGAAGGTTTGTGTGTGTCTGCTCATTGCTACTATTACATGTTGTGTGCTGTTATATATTCCAAGTTGTTTTTCATTGTTCCTTATCAGAACTACATTCTTGTGAGTTAAGCCCTGTGCTTCATGAATTGTATGGACTTTAACTGAAGGGTGAATTTTTGATTGCAGCTCTTCTAGCACTGTTTTCTTCTCGAGCTGAGTGAATGTAAGAATCAGAGTGTTAGGTTCAAGTGGTCCAAGTTCTCCATTTGTTATTGGAGGTCTGACGGATAACAGGACCTCATTTTTCGTACCAATGTCCTGGTAGTAGCTGGAAAGGATGTAGCAGACGTCTATTGGACACCTTCTAGTTACTGTTTGATGGATCTCTTCTCACAGAGAGATGAAATGTGTGACCATTCAGCTGTTAATTTACTTCTCTCTTATGTAAGTATTTGGTTTGAATCTCCTAGCAGAATAATCTCAGAAGCACCAGCGAAGATGAGACAAATCCCACGAAACATGCATGCATTAATACTGCTTCATCTATGAAAACACGTTTGTACTGCTTTTTTGATCCGTTTATTATAAAGATGAACTGTTCTATAATCCTGTTTAATATCTTTCATATTTATTTTTTTGAATTCTATTCACCTCTTGCATTGAAAATGTATTTATTATTTATCACTCTCAAGCAAAGTATGAAGAACTGGAAGCATGACATATTAAAACTCGAAAAACGAAAAATAACGTAATGAAATCGTGAAGAATTAGAAAAAGGCCTATAACCATCCTCGGTAAATCAAGAATATATAATTATGCAAAATGCCAAGTTAATCAGTACAGTAGTTCAGACGTGATGAAGCGTCGTTCGTGAATTCTCATCCCGTACGTGTAAAAGCCAGTTCGTTCTTTATTATACTATAGATGACAATGATAATACGATATTACGAGCCACCAACAAGTGCCTGAAAGATCGAAATGAAATGAGCGTAGCAAAGGGGGGCCTGGCCAGGGTGGTTGTGCTTCTCTCCCATGAGCTCGAAAAAGTTACCCAAAACAAAAATTTTGGACAATCCCCCCAATTTCAAGATCCTGGCAACGCTACTGGCCTGGAAGGATTGCTTTATCTGACACAAAAATCCACAATTCAATGTTTTTTAAATTGAATTAAATTTTAGTTTCTGAAGGCGGAACTTGAAATCAACAATAAGAATTGAAGCTGTTCTCCCTCATTGGATGTCATCGTGCGACTTCATCTGCAAATAATTATATCTAAACTAAAAGCAAACTTTTGAACACACACATAGCAATGACAAACTAGTAGAGAAAAGAAGTTCTCTGACAACTGTAACCCAACTTATGTGAAATTTGAGTAAGTCAAAGAAAATGTTATTTATTCTTTTGTTGGTGGTGGTTTGGCCAGGATCATTTTCCGAGTTTCTTCCAATGTTTGTCACAGAGGAGTTCACGAAAAAAAAATTCCGAAAGAAGTATTTCCTGTTGGATAAGTTTTGTGCAACTACTCGTACTGTGCAACTTCTTGCTTTTCCCCACTCATCACACACTGTTTGTTCCTCCATTTGTAGCACAGCTATGGAGTTCGAGCATGTGGGTCAGGTCTTCTAAAAGAAAATGACTAGGTGGGTGAAAAGTTTCTGAAGAAGGAGAAGGAATTGGAAATGTTTGCACAGCAGTCGGTGAGAATTTCGCGTCCTCTTCCCAACAAGGCTAGTCCTCACAAAGAAGTTCGCGAGCTCGCGCTATGAATCTCCAAACTCATCAATTCCTCCTCTAAGACACGCACGGTGACATATTCATCTCCCCCCACTTGTGGATCCTTTTCTCTTCTGCTCAAGTTTGAATGACAATATTCATCATGAATGTACAAGAATACTTTCCTCTTCACGATAACTGGTATGATGACAATCAAAACATAAAGTTTGTTGGCATTCTACAATTTTTTCCTATGATAAAAGTTGTATTCAAGGTGATTTACATTCCTTCAGGTACCGGAATATATGAGAATCATAATATTCGAGAAAAAGGCATTGTTTCATCACAACAAACTCATTCCAGTTATTAAAATAACAGCAGATAGGCTAAAACTAGACAAAAAATGCTTAGAAATGAGATGGATTAAATAAAACGTCAAACAATAAATTGTAATACTTTATCCAAATAACAAGATAATATAATGTAACATGGGGGATAGTAACATGGAAATCTATATTGATATAGACCAACGCATATCGATGCAAAACTCATAACGGCGATGGCAGCGGGAGAATTTTTAAGTCGTTGTAAATGGTTGAAATTATTGTCCAGCTCCCGTCTTCGTCGCGCCTCTCGGTATGTGCATAGCTCAGATAGTACTTCAACTAAGATAAACTTCTTAAATGAACTTTTGATTACGTAGTACTTCCAATATATTATGAATAATCTCTATCACTCATAATTAAAAATTAATTTTCAACTTGAAAATTAATTTACGTTTCATTAGCAACTGTGCCGTGTAAATTTACAAAGTTAATTTGGAATTTAGAATTTGGAAGCACACACACAATATAACTTGATAAAGGGATGCTTGATAAACATACTTATTGCTAGAGAATAAAGGAATCCAGACATGACAAGAGACAACGATGATAGAAGATATCAAATATATTGTCGTGCTTATTAAAATTTAACAGTAAAACAACAAGAAAAATCAAGTTATATGATGAGAACCGAAAAAAAAACAATAATTTGAAAAGTAATCTCAGTTACAGATAAACGGTAGTACTTTACTTGCTTTACATTGTAGAAGTTCAAGATTGAATCATAAGAAGCTTAAAGGACACTAATTTATGAAAGAAGAATTGAAAGTTATTATTTCGTGAAAGTTAATCATAAACAACAATAAAGATTTATAGACAAAGACAGATCAAAATATAGTTCAGAAAACACTTAGTGGAATATAAATATTAATAATCCCAGATAGAAGAAACTGCAAAGACAAATATCCCTAAAGGTCTATACCACGGAAAGCTTACATAGCAGGATTATTCAAAAATATGTGACATCAAAACAAAATTTAGAAAAAGGCTGGGGTCCTTTAAACTCCAATCGATTCTTTACAATTTTAGATGAAAATATCATATTAAAAACATTTATGCGTAGTGGACAGTTTACAATAAATACTGAGCTATGCTCTGGAGTGTAAAAGCATAACAATTTGTAACGAGAGATTGAATTCATAGTTTATATTTATTTATTCATTTTCTCAGTCGTACAATTATTTTTACAGTTATATGAGGAGGGAAGGAGGCTCATTCCCAAAAACTGTCCCTTTTCAAATTACTACTACAGTCCAAATCAAAATCTAGGTTGAGCTACAAAGTCATCAAAATAACAATAAATTTTTTACACTTCAATAAACACATCATCAATATACAAATAGATATATTAACTTACTATGAATTCGATTTAGAATTATATACTATGTTTGCTACAATATTTGTATATATACTATGTACTATTCTTCACTAACAGCATCTATTTACTTTTTTGGACTTTCTGAAGTGAACATGTTTCCTAGAAAAAAAGAGAAATAAACGAAAATTCGTTTTTCTTGATGAATTTTTCTCTCTTGAGATCAGCTGAATGATCCCACACATGCACTCGTTCACTCACTTCCATTACGGTATCGACAGACGACAAAATTTCCAGCTGTTTTTCCAAGGTCGTATTTATCGTTTTAATGTCCTTCAGCGAGTTATCCCAGGGCTGAGACCTAGTGCAATCGAATTTTCATATCATAGACCTACTTTGTTCCAAATTTCGTGAGAATCGTTAGAACCGTTTTCAAGATTCGGTCACATACAATTACGTGTATATAAACATCAAAACATATAAACAGAAATTGCTCGTTTTATAGTATAGGATATACTAGTTCAACTCTGAGTAATTAGTAGATTATAGAACATAATTATTTAAAAGGAAACTAAAATTCCCAGCTGGATCCTCACACAGAAAGTATGGCCTCACATTTCTATGCAAAGATACAACCGAAAATCTATTCTTCAAACAATAATATTAAACTTTTTTATCTATGTAATCCCCAAGTCCAAAGTACAATTTATCAAAAGATGAGTCTAACACTCTTCACGTTTCCCCTCCCCCTTTGAAAGTCTTCAGTCACTGAAACCTATTATGCCATATCCAGAACTCCTGGGACGTTTGTTTAATATAGATAGAAAGTTGTTACCTCAAAAGTAAATTTGAATTTAAGCTCTGTAGTTGAGCTTCACACGTTCTGATAGGATGAGAAGTTGCAAGCCCCAAGCTAAGGCTTGGCTTCCAGGACTGCAATCACTTCAGAGGCCACAATCGCGCCTCAGAAGGCTCAGAAACACACGTTCATCAAGACATTCATGGACTGTACATTCACCGCTGTCAGAATAAAAAAAAAGACTAGGATAATGCCAGTTAACTCAACTCCAGCTATATCATAAGAAAATCAATATCCTTTAGATTATTCCAAAGACTAAAGCACAAATGTTGATTTAATGTCAATAAAGAAAGATTGATAAATCTTCTCTTGATTAACCTGATAGGTGCTTTCTTCCTAGTCAAAAATCATCAAAACAAAAATCATAGAATTACTATAATAGAATGCATAATAATATACTACATACATCAGGAAATACAGTTTCATCATTTAATTTAGGTTAGGAAATTAAACATCAATGTGAATAAAAAGACAGAAGATAATCTCACAACAAATTTAAAGTTGACTGATCTATTGACTTCCAATATAAGTGATAGTAAGATCCTTTATGATTAATCATTGATTAATATTATAAATAATAATTCCTTTCTGAAACAAGAACAATAATAATCTTATTGAAATATTCTTCATTCCTTCCAGTAGGTACTTTATATTTACAAGAGTAACGTATTCCATCCATTATCTTCCATCACTGATAAGTTTGAAAGACATTATAAAAATTACAATTATCATCTTCCATTACAGAAGAATCAAAAGGACTATTCTCAATCACTTTACTTTACTAATAGTACAATAGAAGATTGATTAACAAATCCTTTGATGGAAGCTTTTATTAATAAATTTCTTAAATTATATTAAAACCCAATTTAACATATCCTTTTAGCGGTAATGGGAGGTTAAGCTCCATTTATATGGCGACATCTCTAGATATCTTCTCCTTCTCACATTTAAATCATTTACTAAAGCGGAATAAATCTTAAACATGCTACTGGAACAGAAGGTTCCAGAGCCAAATCCTACAAAGCCTAAAGCAGGCATAAAAGACATGATTATGAAAAAAATTATGGTGACTACATTTTGTACTGCTTCCAACAATAGACAGCTTCAGAGTAAAGACCTTTCTGCTCACTTGCCTTGTCGGAGCTAGCAGTCGCCATACTTATCAATACTTAATTTATGAAATCTTCTTCTTCTTCTCTCTCTATATCTATAAAAGGCTAAGCCCCGACAGACTGAAATCACACCACAGCCCAAACTACTGAGCCTACAAACTTGAAATTTTGTACAATAATTGTTTATGATAGCCTCAAAACATCCACTAAGAAAGGATTTCCAGAAATGTGCCCCCCTGAGGGAGCTGGGGCCCCCCAAAAATGTTGTACTTTTTAACCGCTCATTGCACAGCAAAGTCATGAGGAACTTTTTTGTTCAGCTACGAAAAAAAACTAGATCTATGCAGAAAAATTCCAACCATGAGCAGAGAGTTGTCCAGGAGAGGGCATTTTTTGAAAATGTTCATGTAAAATCACACTACAGCTCAAACTAATTGGCCTACAGGCTTAAAACTCTGCACAAATATTCTTCAAACATGCTAGACGCGCACTAAGAACGGATTTTGAGATATTTTGCCTCTGAGGGTTTCAAAGGATGAAAAAGGATCCTATTAAGTAAGGTTATGAGCATGGTAAGGTGAACGCCGTATGAAACTGAGATAATTGACACATTATATTCTAACATATGTTGTATTCATTGGAAAGCTTAAAATAATCTTATCAATCAGCTGATCAAATTTAATTTTCTGTGGATTGAAAGCGCAAGCTTGCCACGTGTTTGTTCCTTCTATCAGCTGTATAATTATTGAGTCTCATACATTCCGATTAGAACAGAGCACAGAGATTTTCTTTGGTTAGGAGTTTGTTGATAATTCTTTTTTCAAATTCAAATTTTATTGCAAACAAAAATCACATTGAAAATTTCTTAATAGACAACAAGATGTCAAAAATAAACCTACATTTTATTTCTAGCACGGCCAGGAAAAGACATACTTGAGTACTAGCCGTGAGTTCATTCAATATAATCTTATATTTTTGTGTTAATATTTTGAGAACAAAAAGTACGAGTTGATGAGAGATGTGAGTAATTTCTTATATTTGATCTAAATAGTTCTTTATATTGTAGTTATTGTACTGTAGGTTATGCCTGACCAAGCTTGTAGAGAAGAAAAAAATGTGATGTCAGACTATGCTACTGAAATGATAATGCTTATTTACAAAAACGGCTTTAATTTTCAATTTTCACATGAAAATCAGAAGCCCTGACCAAATTATTCAACAATATTCCTTCCATTATATTCCGTTAATGAATTTTCCTTACAATTAATCAAGGTAATACAGAGTATTATAATATGGGACTGGTAACATCCTCAATCTCTATATCTATAAAAGGCTAAGACCCGACAGACTGTCATCGTTGTTGATTGTCAATAGATGGTTCATGAAATATGCGATGTACGATGCATCACAAAGAATTACATATTCTTTCCATCTCCCATTTCAGGATGAATATAAGCTAAGCTAAATTGAAACAATTGTAAATTATTCTGCCATTAATGAATGCAATATGAACAACTCTGTTCGATGAGGTGAATAATTTTTTTCCAACATTTTCCGGTTACTCAATGATAGAGGAGTGATAATTATTTGTATTGTCTGCTAATGAACCATTATCTACATCTGATACCAATCAACTACACTTCAACTCCAAAATATCGTTATAATAACAGTAGCCTACACAATTTATCATAGGGTGACGTGTTTATTACAGCTGGTAACTTCAGATGCTAAATCATATTATCTTGAATCATGATCATCTTTCCGTTCCTCGGTAGCCGCTAGGCCGACAATTTCGAGAACATAGGTCTGTAAAATGGATTAATAAATAATAAGAAAACAAAGATATTGTCAAATTTCACTAAAAATTATTAAAAACTTTTAAACAGAACCATGGTTTCACGTAGTTAACCAACGCATTATGAGAGATTTCTCAACATCACCATCAATGCTACTAATTTGATTAATAAATAATTATTATTAGCCAGCCACCCTATTAAAGTTTCTGGTCAGAAACCATCCCCAATATTCACACAACATATTCCCAAAGTTACATGCCGTTATGCCAAGTATTTTTCAAGTCATAGGGAACAAACACACAAACAGACATTCATTTATTTATACATATAGAAGATAGAAGATTTCATTCGGCTCAAACAAAAGCCTTCCTAAATGGAGGTATAATGATATGGTTGACAACTTCCAGTTCTGTTGTTTTAACATTTTTTTGCTCAAATCACTTTCAAAAAGTTCATGTAGTACCTACTATTGAGTTTAAGACACTTCTGGCGCTATCATAGTTTCACAACTATTCTGTTCCACACTCCTATCTCTTGCAGTCGTTAACCATATCTGTAATAAAATAAAGAGTTGGCTTATACACGTACGGGATAGAAAAATTTTGTTTGACGCATCACGTCTGAACTAACTAACTTGAAATTGTGCATATAGGCTAGATTCTTAATTAACCAAGGATGGTTATAGGCCTATTTTCAATTCTTCAAAACTTCATTAGGTCAAGTTTTCAGATTATCAAGTTTGAAAATAGATCCTTGCGAAGCACGGGTTCCTGCTAGTAAATTTCTATAACAGACTGACTCCTCATGACAATTTGCATAATCTTCATCATTTATAATTGAAACAATGAATATTGTTACACAACAAAATCCGTAGGCTGTTATTCAGAGAAAAGTAAGATACACTGATTTCCCTTGAAAAATATTTTATTCCAAATATCATATTATTCAATTATACAATTATACAAATGTTGAATAGGAGAAAAAAACTCGAGAATAAAGAATCAGTAAATTAGTTTAATTACCCGTCTTAATTTATAATATAAGCTTTTTTGTTGTATAAAAACTGATCAAATGGAACCGAACAAAGAAAGCCTGAATATGAGAGTTTTAATGGAGAGGATTGATAATGTGAGATGGAGATTATAAAGTGTGTTTCCAGTTGCTCTTTATCACCACATTGCACTGAACGGAACCAATTTTCTTCGTTCCTAAAATATTCCCTCCCTATTACGTTTCTGTGAAAGGTTTCAGCTTTTGCGCCATTCTGACAGAATGACACCCTATACACTTGTGCAAGTGCGAGCCGCGCCTATCGTATTGATGTTTCCTTCTTCTCCACATTGTTGGAATGTTTGGAGTGAATATTGTTCACGAAGAGCTCTCACTAAAATATTCCACAATGACAATATATACGAAAGTACTACGATATACTGGATCAATTTGAAATTGGAGAATAGCAATGTATTATAACATTTATGGAAAACTTCAGACGTAATGTTCAGATCCCAGTAAATCTAGAGTCGACTTGAAGCTTCATTATCCAAATCTTTATTAAAACTGATTAAGATGTGTTATCACAGGAGCGTTTCTAAGCTGGTTAATACAGCACTACACTCATGTGGCTTGGTATTGTTTTGAACGTGAACTAGGATGGAAGTAAAGGAATGAATATTTTGAGTTCGTTGATTAATATTATTTTTGATATTGTGTGGAGTAAATTTCTATTCAGAAATCACTCAATCACGGAATTAGTAGTTGAAATTTTATGGAGGGATCAAATTATTCTAATGTCACCTTAAAGTCGCGATCTGGAACAATATGGTCGCCGACACTCAATTCGTATTTTCGGCATCCCGGAGAGTGATAAAGAGGACACGGACCTGCTGGCGCTTGATGTCTTCAACAAGAAGCTGAACGTGTCCGTGACTCTGGCGGATGTCAACCGCTCGCATCGAGTTGGAAGGCGTCAACCACCTCAACAAGAGCAAGCCAAGCCGAAGGATTGCCCCATCATCGTTCGTCTGTGCAGCTACCGGACCAGGAAGATGATCTTCGACGCGAAGAGGAAGCTGAAGGGTTCCGGCGTCACGATTCGCGAGGATCTGACTACTGAGCGTCTCAAGATCTCAACGCTGCGGCCGACCATCATGGCACAGGAATGTCTGGTCTCTGACAGGAGGATCAAGAATCTATCGGCGATTGAGGATCCAAGAGGTCCACACTGTCGAGAGGATGACCGACCTCCTAAAACTAAAGGTAAACTGAATCATTCCAGCATTCGATGACTAAGGTGCCCTTCACTACAATCCTAGGAAAATCTTATTTATAAAGTTCACAGTAGATATACCTTGGCTTATTTATGAGCAGACTTTCTGTTCATAATAAATCTTTCCACTGCTATATACGTAAGTATATAGTTTGTTTCAAAACATGTTCATAAAATGTTAAAAAAATAATTTCAATATTGTAAATACATTTTACCAATATTTTTACAATATTGCTTGAATATTTTCATGCTACTTGGTTGAATAAGAAATCTAATCTAATCTAATCTAATCTCTCTACCTCTGACAAAGTAACAAGCACGAAGGTACATGTCCGTTCCCGGCTCACGGAAATAGTTATTTGTGCAACTAGTGCGCAAAGTAACAGTTTGCTGCACCGAAAGAAACGTTTACGCCCGAGCCGTAGGCGAGGGGAATGGTTTGTTTAGTGCAGCAGAGGACTTTGCGCACGTATTTCACATTAAATTTTTCCTACAGTTACCATTGAATATGAAAAGTGGGTAATTATGGGAAAAATTGCCTGAAATCCATCACATGTTTTCTGTGTAATTTTATTATTGATAAAAACCTTAATCCTAAAATCCTAAAGTCCTCGTTGTCCTTCGTTATAATATATAATTAATGCTGTGCTCGTTGTCCTTCGTTGCACCTCTGCTCACTATAGCAGCCCAGTCACTGTTACCAACTTCATTTTGATTTTGCTGCACTGTTGCTCCATATACCCTACTAACTATTTTGTGTTGCCATGTTGCAAATCTGGAGTGCAGAACAAATTTTTCCCACACTAGAGCGGAAAAGTGATTCTTTGCGTTCTGTGATCAGTGCAGCAATGGCCACTTTTCAACGTAACTGTAAGAAATAGTTATTTGTGCAACTAGTGCGCAAAGTGACAGTTTGCTGCATCGAAAGAAACGTTTACGCCCGAGCCGTAGGCGAGGGCGGAATGGTTTCTTGAGTGCAGCAAACGAACTTTGCGCACGTATTTCACATTAAATTTTTCCTACAGTTACCATTGAATATGAAAAGGGGGTAATTATGGGTAAAATTGCCTGAATAATGTAGTAGTGTTTGAATGGCGAGGCGGCTGTGTGGTGTGTGCTGTGGTGGCACTGTGCTGTCGTTGTCCTCCATTATAATATCTACTTAATAATTAGCGCGTTGTGCTTCGTTGCACCTACTCACTATAGCAGCCCACTCACTGTTACCAACTTAATTTTGATTTTGCGCCTGGGACTCCATTTTACCTACTAACTATTTTGCGTTGTCAGGCTGCAAATCTGAGTACGCAAATGCCACTTTGCGCACTAGTGCGGAAAAGTGATTCTTTGCAGCCTGCAATCAGTGCCCAAATGTCACTTTTCAGGTATCTGTAGGAAAAATGTATTTTCGATGTTGAGAGTAGATGCCTACTGTATATTTTGTTAACATCAAGCCATTCAGTGATATTGCTCTCTCTAGTACTGAAATGAACGATTATTGAAGTCATTGTAGAGCTTTGAACATGTTTTGAGTGGATGTAACGTCGCTTTCCTCCATAAGTGGCACTGAACATTATTGTTTTTGTGTATTAAGTGGAACAAATTCAATTGGAATATTCCATCCATTGAGAACTGATTGGCAAAAGGTGGAAAACGCAATAAGTTTGAACAAATAAACTGAAATATAATCATTGTTGGAATCAATAATAGTCTCAAAAAATAGTTGTTTATATAGGTTAGGTATTATTGAAAGTTTGACGGCATATTATTAATTTTTTTTTAATTATTTATTATTTATTTATCTTCTTCTCTTCTCCATATCTATAAAAGGCTAAGCCCTGACAGACTGAAATCACACCACAGCCCAAACTACTGAGCCTAAAAACTTGAAATTTTGCAAAATTGTTCATGGTAGCCTGAAAACATCTACTAAGAAAGGATTTTCAGAAATTTGCCCCCCTGATGGGGGAGCTGGGGCCCCCCCAAAATTTTGTACTTTTTAACCGCTCATTGCACAGCAAAGTCATGAGGAACTTTTTTGTTCAGCTACAAAAAAAAATTAGATCTATGCAGAAAAATTCCGACCATGAGCAGAGAGTTGTCCAGGAGAGGGCATTTTTTGAAAATTTTGTTGTAAAATCACACTACAGCTCAAACTAATTGGCCTACAGACTTGAAACTTTGCACAAATATTCTTCAACATGCTAGACGCGCACTAAGAACGGATTTTGAGATATTTTGCCTCTAAGGGTTTCAAAGGATGAAAAAGGATCCTATTAGGTAAGGTTATGAACATGATAAGGTGAGTGCCATATGGAAATGAGATAATTTATTTATTGACTTGTGATATTCTAACATATGTTGTAATCATGGAAATAACAAAATATATGATAGGAATTCAAAAAAGAACATCTGTTCTATTATGCTTTCTACTGATTCCACTCCACTTCAATAATATTGTTCTGATAATAGATAAATATGTTTAATAATATTATTATTATTGATATAATAGAAGTATTGTTTTAATAATTATTTATTATCATTAATATAATAATAGTATGATTTTGGTAATCAATAAATATTTTTATTTTCACAAACTCTGTATAATTTATAATGGTGAATGTGAAACAGCTGCATCAAAGAAATTATCTCAAAAACATAATTATGTATAGGAAAACCATAGTTTTGAACTTCGTTTTCCTGATGCAATGTGTAAGCCTACACGTGGCATGTATTATTAATTTTTCAGCTAGAACAGTTTTTTGAGACTGCTAAATAAACGTCTACAGTTTTATGAATTATTCTGTATCGGCAATATGAGAACGCATGCAGTTAATATGTCTTTGAATAAAGGTGTTGATATCTACATGATAATTATTCTCTACCATTTCTATTTAATTAAAATTTCAAAATTATTCAAGCCTTGATAGAATGATTGACTCACTGTACAGTCAGTCGAAAATTTTAATATTGAATGAGGGGTATTTTGGCAAGCTGAACAAAAAAGTAAGGTCCCATGCACCTTTTTGATATTATTTCTTCAAATGAAAAATGAGTTTTGTGGGTTGTCAAAACTCCCCCTGAAAGAGAACTATTCATTGTATCCTATCTTTTAGTAAAATAACAATGATTTCTGCATTGAATAACATCTATCTTGCCAACAAGAATCGAACTCTTTGTGAATTTAGATATGACCTACACTTTAGATTTATATAATTCTATTGATAAATTCATGGAAATTGAAATACTTTTTTCAGTTAGTTGATGAAATCGATTATCAATAGAGAAAATGATTATAATTTTATCAATACAGAATTAGTTGAATGAATTGTCGATGTACTGAGTTCTTGGTCAACAATAATTCAATATTGGTATTTATCCAATCATTATTTTTTCAGAAGTTATTTCATTTGAATTAGAAATATTTATAAGCTCCTATCAATTTATCAATCGTAACAATGAATTCTTCAAAACATGAATTTGATCAAATAAAAAATTGCCCATACTTCTGTTTTCATGTTCGCATGTTTTCCACTTGTGATGGATAGCCAAAATATTGTGGAGCGAGCTGCACGGCGAATTGTAATGGAGGGCTCTGATTGGCTGAAAAGTTCAGCGTTCGGTGTGAGGTGAGGCGAGCAGTTAGAACAATGGCAAGCGGCACGGCGAATGGTTCGGAGTACGGTACGGCGAATGATTAACAGCTGATTTTTAACATTATGAAACATATGCTCATGTTCGTTGAAAGGCAAGATGTTCGGAGTAATGCACGGTTTGCTGCGCGGTTCGAGGTTCGGTTCGGCATGTGTGGACGCACCTTTAGTTGTTACAGGACATTTATACAGATCACAGGCCAAAGCAACATAATCATCTATTTCTTCTTCTTTTTTTCTTCTTCTTCTCTTCTTCTTCTTCTTCTTCTTCTTCTTCTTCTTCTTCTTCTCTTCTTCTTCTTCTTCTTCTTCTTCTTCTTCTTCTTCTTATTCTTATCCTTCTTCTTCTTCTACCCATTCTAAAAGGCTAAGCCCCGACAAACTGAAATCACACCACAGCCCAAACTACTAAGCCTAAAAACTTGAAATTTCGCACAATTGTTTATGGTAGCCTGAAAACATCCACTACAAATGATTTTCAGAAATCTGCCCCCCCCCCTGAGGGAGCTGGGCCCCCCAAAATTTTCACTTTTCAACCGTTCATTGCACAGCAAAGTCATGAGGAACTTTTCGTTCAGGTACGAAAAAAATCAGATCTATGCAGAACAATTCCAATCAGGAGCACAGGGGGGTTCAGGAGAGGGCACTTTTCGAAAATTTTGATGTAAAATCACACTACAGCTCAAACTAATTGGCCTACAGACTTAAAACTTTGCACAAATATTCTTCAAACATGCTAGATGCGCACTAAGAACGGATTTTGAGATCTTTTGCCTCTAAGGATTGCAAAGGATAAAAAAGGATCCTATTAAGTAAGCTTATGGTAAGGTAAACTCCATATGGAACTGAGATAATTATTGGCACATGATATTCTAACATATGTTGTAATCATTGGAAAGCTTGAAACAATTTCATCAATTAGCTGATCGAATTGATTTTGTGTTGATTGAGAGCGCGAGCTTACCACGTGTTTGTTCCATTTCCATCGTTGTATGCTTGGCCAGTTTGGTTTGCGCCTTCTATCAGCTGTATATATGGAGTCTCATACACTCCGATTAGAACAGAGCACAATTTTTTTCTTTGGTTAGGAGTTTGTTGTTGATTCTTTTCTCAAATTCAAATAATTATTATTGCCATCAAAAATCACATTGAAAACTTTCTTAATAGACCAAGATTAAAGCTTAATTTACAACTAGCTTACCCAGCGAACTTCTGTGCCGAAATTTATTTTTTTTTTTGAAATTATAACATTATAACTTTTCCAAGATAAAATTTTATCAGAGTGCTGGATTAACGTTGTGATTTTCTCACGGTATCGGAGTAGTTTCATGATGTCATTCCGCACATTACGTAATTAAATTCTGATATTTCCTCTATTGTTTTCCAACGCTTTCCTAAAGTACTTAGAATTGTTGTAAACGCAAAATCATCATAAAAAATCAGTTGAACGTCCATTCTGTTGCTGAGTCGTCTACTCTGATCGAGGGAATTTTCCTGTATCCTGTCTTTGTTAGTTGTATTCCTTTCTCGTTCTATGGGAAATTATTGTCGTCCCCACCACGTCCTTTGTAATTTGGTATTTTTTTAATGCATAAAAGTACCAGCCCTGATACCTATTTTTGAACCTGGTTCGGTCGACTTGGAGACCTGAACGAGAGACCGCTTTTATCTTCTGTAGAGTACAGACATTTTTCTGAGCTTAATTATTTATTGACCTGATTCAATAATGTCTTTTCCGGACAGTTTTTTATTCTCTCCTGGAGACTAAAATTTATATTATTGGGATCATTCATCCCATCAGTTTGAAATCGCTATCTTTTATTAAATTATTAATGGCATAGTTATTTCCATTCAGAGCGGTGACTACTGCACTTTATTATTATTGTAGGCTATGGATTAGTGACAGTCGAAAACCCATTTAGGGTGAGTAATGAATGATTTTTATAGTATTGTTGTATTGTCTTTATATTTTATAATTTTGATATTACAGGGAACAACCCCTGATTTAACAATTATTCAATTAATTTAATTAATTTTCCACTCAATTTGTAGTCTTACATCTGAGATGTATGACGATATCCTAATGTACAAGAAAGCTATACTAAATGGAGTATCTTCCTATTCTTTATTTTATTGGTAGAGTAATTTATATCTCTGACCTTTTAATTGTGAGTAAGTTTGAAATACTCACTGGTAACTCTGTTCATCATTCTTTTAACTAGTAATTTCTTTTCATAATCCCATTCTTATAGATTTCAAATTCTACAATTAAAACCTATAATATTCCTCTAATTTTATATTTAATGTAAATTGTATGTATTGTATTCATTAGATGATTTCTTGAGAATCATTCATTGAATGCAATATTTAGTATGTTATTTATTCTAGCATTACTAAGTAGTTGTGACTGTGTTGCAGGTTTTTTTTTTGTGTGTGTGTGTATTCTTGAATACTCATTCGAGGATCGTGCTGTAAATATGCCTTGCTGTCAAACGAGGGCTTACGAATTCGCCGACCGAGATGGCCGGTGATATCGGACATCTGACATTGCCGTGCGGGGCTGAAAGACGATCTGCGATCTGACGCCACTAGCCCGATGCCTGGAGGCCATCACCCTTCATCCTCACCCATCACCCTTTGGACACCGGACTCGAGGACGACAGATCTTAGATAAGTACTTGATACCCCCCATTACAATATCAGATGTGCCCCGTAAATTTGGTCTCTTAAAGAAGTATTATGTTTGGTCTCTTAAAGACGTATTATATTTGGTCTCTTAAAGACGTATTATACTTGGTCTCTTAAAGACAGATTGATTATTCGATTATCCATGTAAAGATGTATTTTGTAATATTCTCTATTTTATTCTCATTATTATACGAGCAGTCAGTCAACCGCATATCTATGTTTTTAATTCCAAGACCCTCAAACCACTAGAATTAGGATCACATTATTGATCAGATAAAAATCCGCAGATCTCAGGGTCCAGCACAATTTCAACAACTAAGCCTTCTCCGACGAAATCATTTGTCACCAGGAGATCGGTTTACTTCGTACCGCCAATGTATCTCATGTTACACTTGACTATTTATTTGGTGAATCATGAAATTTATCTGACAATCAACATGTTCATTCACATCTCAATACGGACCTCCTATGTGCTTAGTCATGCAGCATTCATTATTCTGAAAACATATTATTCTTCTCAATCAATTGGTAGTAATATCCATGTAGAGTTCTCAGTTGGAAAAAAGGTTATATCAGTGTTTCAATAAAAAATATTCAATGTTTTCATAGCAGTAGATTGTCGATATATGGTCCTGGAAATATGCGATGTATGATGAATCACACAGAATTCCATATTCTTTCCATTTTAGAATAAAATATAGCTAAGCTAATTCAAAAAATTGTAAATCATTCTTTCATTCTTCAGTAATTAATGAATGCAATATATACTATACAATATATTATATACTCTCTTCCATTAGGTGAATAATTTTTTCAACATTTTTCAGTTTCTCAATGATAGGGGAGTGATAATTATTTGTATAGGTCTTCTAAGGAACCATTATCAACAGCTGGTACCAATCAACTACACTTTAACTCCAAACCACCGTTTTAATACCAGTTCACAATAATTTTCACAGGGTGATATGTTTATTACAGCTGGTAACTTTAGATGCTAAATCATATTATCACAATATACGATCTTGAATCATGATCATCTTTTCGTTCTTCAGTAGCCGCTCGGCCGAAAATTTCGAAAACATATGTCTATAAAATGGATTAATAAATAATTATTATTAGCCTCCTATTAAAATTTCTGTTCAGAAACCATCCCCACTATTCACACAGCATATTCCCAAGTTTCATGCCGTTATGTCAAGTAGTTTCAAGTCTACAGGGAACAAACAAACATACAAACAAACACACAAACAGACATTCATTTTTTTATAAATAAATTTCCATTCGGCTCAAACAAAACCTCTCTAAATGAAGGTAGAATGATAAGGATTCAGTTCTGTGTTTTAACATTTTTTCAAATCACTTTCAAAAGTTCATGTAGTACCTACTGTTGTGTTTTTGAGACACTTCTGGCGCTATCATAGTTTCACCACTATTCTGTTCCACAGTCCTATCTCTTGCAGTCGTTAACTATATCTATAATAATTATATAAAGTAAAGAGCTGGCTTATGCACGTACGGGATAGGAAAATTATGTTTGACGCATCATCACGTCTGAACTACTGGACTAATTAACTTGAAATTTTGCTTATAGATTCTTAATTAACCAAGGATGGTTATAAGCCTATTCTCAATTCTTCAAAATTTCATTACGTCAAGTTTTCATTTTGTCAAGCTTTAAAATAGATCCTTGCGAAGCACGGGTTCTTGCTAGTTTATTATATTACTTTAATGAAATTGCGGGAGATTTCCAATCATCATAACATCATCCAAGAATGATTAGTTTCTCTGGCTTTTAACAAATAATTGAATTCTACAATATCTAACTATAAGAGCTTTTTTAATTGAACGTGATGAGAATAAGCAATAATACGAGCAATAATATGAACAGCCAGTGCACCCCAATCAATCTGGTGATCATTGAATTTACTTGAAAAGCTTTAATATGTTGTTGACAGAGTTGATGGAAGGAAACATAATTATCATAACATACTCTTCTTGAATCAATATTAGTCCAGTCAATCCTATTATATTAAGTAAGCAATTTCTGTATATATTTAGGCTATATATTTGGTTATTTATATGGTTGTTTATATCCTATTATATTAAGCGAGCAATTTCTGTATATTATATTTATATGGTTATCTATATGGTTATTTATTGGTTATTGTGACGACAAAAGACCTTAAAGAGATATAGACCCACAATGCCTATGCCTTCCCAATGATAGCTCTTACTTGAAATTGAAGGCCGCCATTGGGGTATTTCAGCACGAGATATTATATATGATTTATTTGTAATACTATAGATCACAAAGGCATTGGTGGCATTGGTATGTAATAATCTTATGGGTTGCCCCCTCAATGGCGTATTTCAATTCCAAGTACGACACTAGCGCTGCATGTGAGTCTATGCATCTTTAAGGTCTTTGGTGACGACTCGTTCCAGTGGCTACTTAAAAAAAAACTAATTCTTTGAATCATATATTATGAAAATCAAGGCAGAGGCAGCAAACAATCTCGAAATATAATGGTTATCAACGTTACCGCTAACTGATAACAATATCAAATTGAATCAGTCTCTTCCAGTAAACCAATTGAGTTTATATTTCTTATTATATTATTTATTCTATTATTTTTGTAAAATTATTATATTAAAATCACATCTATAGGTTAAGGGAATGTTTTGGTAAACCTAACCTAAAACGTTCAAACGCTTAGAACACCAATATAGAGTTGAGATCGTTCAGACCTGCTTATTGTATATTATAATGTGATGGCATGCTTATTTATAAATTATTATTTTTCGTTATTGTGTAGGAAAAAAGGAATCTATAATAATAAGCTAATCAAAATTATTAGCACAATAAATGAGTTTATTTTTGAAAAACAAATTATAAAAAACATATAGTATTCTGATGTACAATAATTGCAAAAAGTTACAAATACTCTTTGTATGTAAGTCTACATTGACAAACGGTACTATTTAATTTAATAATATTTATTGTTTGGATTATCAACAAATAAATATTGAATAGAAGGGATCTCGCTAGATTTCTTCCTCTTTGAACGAACAACCAATCAGAGGATAAAGAAAAGGATACCAAAATTTGAATTGTTGAGATGGAACATAGAATGTCGAGATCTCTGTTATTGTAATTTTATGTATTATTATTAATTTACCTACACTGTTAGAATTGAACTGTATTTTGAAATGATTGAATTATATTTATGTTTTAATGTATTTATTCGTCTTGTAAGTCAGGGAATTGAATGTAAACAAAGGAAACATTTTTCATAAAAATATGACGTGTGCACTACGTCACTCAGCTGCAACTAATAGCAATCATCCTATGCAAATTAGAAACAAAGATATTCCTAGAGTTGTGAATTTAATTGGAGGAAGAAGATTTTGGGCTGTGTAGCACTGACCTTGTCGTAGTCACACGTTTTGAGTAAACTTGCATTCTTGTTGAAGAATGTTATGTAAATTATTTTTAACTGTTTATTTGTGATTTTAAATGTTAATTGTAAAGTTCCTTTTTGTTTGTGGAGATAATCATTTACGTAAATACCCGATTGAATCTACATGAATCGCAGAGTAATATACCAGCAACACGTTCTACTTGGAGACCAGAAAATTCAGCACATGGCAGAAGAATAATTATTTGCAAACCAAGGAAAAAGGAAAACATAGTCGCGTGAGTGTTCTTCTAGTAAATATATTGGGGCCCCATCTACGATTCATGAGTGATATAAACTCTAGTGAAAATTAATGGTCATGACCAGATTATAATCAGGGGAAATCCAACGTTAATCTACATTATAATAATCATCATTAAATTAGATTAATTTATAATAATCTGTCTATCGATCAAGCTATTCCAAAGCAGAACTCACAACCCTGTAATTATTATTTTAACATACATCTTCTTTCAATTCTTGAATCATCATTAAATTGTAATCTGTACATGTCTGGTATTGTTAAACCAGAACACGTTATACTGATCATCACCATTAGCTTGAAACATTATTATTTACTATCTGCTTATCTTGAAAATTGTCAATATATTGAAATAACTGAGCATATCTTCCAGTTCGTTTCTTTTCTTTGACACGTTACCATTGGTATTGTGATAGACCTCATATGGTCAGTGTAACAAGTCGGGAAATTAATTGAGTGGAAGGTTGTGGATGGTTGCTAATGTATCAGTGGATCACTGCGGGGTTAATAAATATAATTCTGCTTACATTTGCTTTTACATTGGTCACTGTCGGCAACTTAGCTTATAATCTTAGCTTATAATGTAATCCAACACTGATAGGATTAAATTCTGTACTCGAACCTCTTTTCGGAAATTATATTTATTTCATAAAGTATTCATCATCAGTTCTGATAGCGGTAAGAGGCACAATCATACATGGGTTTGTGATCCATATCTTTGTTCGGGTTGCATTGGCTCTTTATCAGAACAACAACCAGGTAATAATTTTAAGATCGCTTTATTTAAGAACAATATTATTGGAACACTCCAATCCTACATCTGGGATAAACTACAGATTTCTCAACAAATTAAATAAATTCTCCGGTCTGATATTACACAGAGGGGCATATATTATATTCATGTACCCGTAAAAGTGTGCACTTTCATAAGATTATCTATTTTTTGTGTGGTCCATGCCCTCCCTGGAGCTAGGTCCGCCACACATGACGCTTCAACGAGGGACAGGATCACCACATTATTTTTATATGGTTATGTAGTTATTGATGTCCAACGGATCTCGAAAACAGCTCTAACGATTTTCACGAAATTTTGAACATAGTAGGTTTATGATATAAAAGTCGATTGCACTAGTTCTCATCCCTCGGAAAACTCGCTGAAGGACATGTAAAGGATAATAATTATTCATCCTTGGAAAAACACATGATAGATTCGTCGTCTGTTTATAACGGAAGATGCAAGTGCATGTGTGGGAGAGAGGCAGAATTATAATATGTTCAGCTGTTGAACGTTTTCAATCAATGAGCGGATCTCATGAGAAGTATTATCTAGCAATTTTAGATAAACCAACTTGATCAACCTTATCTGATTTGTTGACATGACCAACGATATGATTTTATTCAAGATCCATCATTTTTTATTCAAATTAGAGTTCTTGTATCTACATTTTCAAAGCTAACCATTATTTTACATTTTTAAGTGATTAATGAGTGTTATTTTGTTATTATACCGGGTGATTACAAATGAAATAGACAGTTTGAATAGCTTGTAGAGAATGTATTATTTAAAAGTTTAGATCATTACTTACATGATTACATAGAAGAATTCTTGAAGTTTTTATTGAAAATTTACAGATGTTCAATGTGTGCACCATCTGCAACACGACAGATATCAACACGGTAGTCAGATTCTGACCACACACGACTAAGCATCTCACGGTTAACTGTAGCAAGAGCATTTGTGATTTTTTGTTTAAGATCATCGATATCAACAGGAAGCGGTGGTACGAAAACTCTGTCTTTTACATAGCCCCACAAGAAAAAGTCGCAGGGCGTTAGGTCCGGACTACGAGGTGGCCACGGCTAAAACACAACGTTTTCCTCACTTGCACGGCCGATCCATCGTCTAGGAAGATGTTCATCCAGATACCCTCTGACGTCTGAGTACCAGTGAGGCGGAGCTCCATCTTGTACAAAAATGAAGTTACAACTATCTTCATGGATTTGAGGCATTAACCATTCGGTTAACATGTCCAGATAAATTCTTCCGGTTACTGATGGTTCTTGGAAGAAGAAAGGCCCGTAAACCTTTTCACAAGATAAAGCGCAAAACACGTTCACTTTAGGAGAATCGCGTTTATGCTGTACAGTCTCTCTTGGGTTTTCTGTTCCCCATACTCGTACATTATGTCTGTTAACTTTTCCACTAATGTGAAAAGTGCATTCATCAGTGAAAATTAGGCGATTAAACAATGTGTCGTCATTTTCAAGACAATGTTGCATCTCTTGACAAAAATTTTTACGTACAACTTTATCATTGTCATTTAAACTTTGTACTAGCTGCAATTTATAAGGTGTCATTTTCAAACGTTTCCGC